>NC_043749.1:30809158-30919158 GCF_902148845.1 Salarias fasciatus
GTTTTGTGCAGCCAGGCAGAGGTGAAGCTTTCATTGTTTGCATGACCCTAAAATACACAGAATTTTGAGAAATGTGGCACGTTGAAATAAGGCAGGATCCTGTGTGTGTTCTCGATCCAGACCATCAAAATGCACTTCTGTTTCTGCTCGGTTGGTCCTGCCAGCATCGTATTTGCAGGCCTTTCCCCGCAAAGTAAGTGTTTGTTTAGAACCAGACAAATACATCTTTTTTTTTTTATCTTTTTCAAGCATCACAGCTGCTTGGCTCAGCGTTGCTCGACTTATTTGCTGGCAGGAGAAACTGAAAGCAGCATCATCTCAGCCCCTTCAGACGCTAATGAACGAAGAGGCAGGAGCAGATGTCGAGGACAGTGTGTTAACGTACAAACTGTCTCAAGAGTTTTCACAAGGCTGCTGTAAATAACACACACACAAATACACATGCTCAAAAGGGCGATCAGAATGCATTTCCTCTGGCTTCAAGACCATTCTAACAAAAACCAACACGTATGCGATTACACACACGTTTTGGTTTTGATGCTGGTTTTGTGTTTTTTACAGAAAAGCCACATTTCCTGCAGTTTGTCCGTTTCAGTCCAGACGCTGAAGCTATTGAGTTAAAATCCATCACAGGCAGCTTAAAGCACATAGCAAAGCCAGTTTAGGTAATGAAATCAAATCACTTCCAGCCACTACAGAGAGAATCAGAGCATCACACATAAACAGCTTCTGACTGGTAATTCACTCTGCTCCCACTGCTGCTTTCAGGCTGAACAGTAGCACATCTGGAACACTGCGAGCAAATATTAACATTGCAATAAATAAGCATTTATTTCAATAGTTTAACAAGTTTATCGACACCAACGCAGATGGAAAAAGTTGCCAAGATCTTACAGCAAAGCAGATGCTGGAGCCTGGTCTCTTCCTGAAGGGATCAGAGACCTCAGGGACTTTAAGCAGACACAGAAACAGAGTATAGTGTGGTGGCGGGGTGTCACATCACTGTTTTTGAGTCTGGAAGAGCAGCCAGATATATAGTCTGGTTTTGGCTGTTTCGCCTGATCAGCGCCTGAGAAATGTCCACAAAGCCATTATTAGACAATTAGTAGTTACTAAATGTAACTCCAGTTCTACGAGTGTATGCGTGCCCGCCTACGGGCTTCACTATTGGTAATCCTCTTGGCGCCAGCCAATCCACTGAGACCAAACTGAAACCTGAGCACCAATCCTGCCCGTGTGCTGGCACAGCACCACGCCCCTCTCTGAGGGTATAAAACCCGGCTCTGCCACTCAGTCTCCCTTCTTCTGAATGAGTAAAGAAGGAAGCAGACAGCTGGGCCAGCAGGTAGGCCGGCGCGCATACACTCGTAGAACTGGAGTTACGTTTAGTAACTACTAATTCTACGTCGTGATATGCTTAGCCCGTCTACGGGCTTTGCTATTGGTATAAACCAAGGCGGAAGCCGTAGGGGATGAATGTACCCCCAGCTCGCATGCTGACAGGATTGGTGCAGAAGAAAAACGGAAGTAAACAAACCGTACATCAGAACGGCTGAATAACTTCCAGGAGAAAATGAGGCAAGCAGCCTGACTGAGGCGCTACCCAAAAGTGCATAAGCATCGCCAAGCGACGCACACACACGCCGACCGGGGTGAAGCCACAGCAGTAGGCGAGGAAAACCCCGCCCCGCGACCTCCATGGGGCGCGGCAGCCAGGCCACGAAGACCAGCACGGTTAGGCGACAGAACCCCTGTTCTCGCTGAGAACCGACATGGCCAGTGTCCGTGCACATATCCATCAGATATGAACGCATAAAGGTGGACGCGGACGCCCAAGAGGCAGCCTGGCAGATGTCACCCACCGTGACACCTCTGCACAGAGCCACGGAAGCAGCCACACTCCGCATGGAAAGAGCACGAATCACCGCCGGCGGCAGAAGATTCTGCGCCTCATAAGCAACTGCAATAGCGCCCCCCACCCAGTGGGCAAGACGCTGGGAGGACAGCGGAGCTCCACGCCCCCGGCCCCGTATCGCACAAACAGCTGGACCGTAGTATGAAAACCAGCTGTGCGCTCAACGTAGAGATGCAAAGCCCTGACCGGGCAAAGCAACCACAGCCGCAGGTCGTCACCGAATGAACCAGGCAGGGAGCAAAGCGTCCTGATCAGGATCACCCGTGACCGAAAGTCCGAGGTGATCACCTTGGAATGAAAAGCCAGATTAGGCCAAAGATGCACGAGACCCCCATCCGGGCTGAACACCATGCAGGATGGGTGGACCGACAGAGCGCAGAGATCCCCAACTCTCTTGGCGGACGCTAGCACTAACAAGATGGAGGCCTTGAAGGAGAGAAAGCGGTCGGCCGCCTGCTCCAAAGGCTCGAAGTGGGGTCCCTGAAGACCCTCCAACACAGTGTGGAGGTCCCACGGGGAGACCACATGTCTGGGGGGTGGCCGTAGCCGACACGCCCCACGCAGAAACCGCTTCACCAGCGGGTGACTGCGCGCAGAGAAGCGGCCGAAACCGCCATGACCCGCTGCAATGGCCGATGCAAACACCGCCAGGGTGGATGCAGCGCAACCACTGTCCAGCAGGACCTGGAGAAACTCCAGAACACCACCGATAGCGCAGGAGACCGGGTCCAAACCCCTCTCCAAGCACCACGTCGTGAAGAGCTTCAACCGAGACCTGTAGGCCTTAACAGTGGAGGGGGCCCTGGCACTCTGGATGGTGGAAACAACCGCCGGGGGGAGATCTAGTTCCACTAATCTCACCCTCTCAGCCTCCAAGCCAGGAGCCTCCCGCCCAGGAGAGGGCAGGAACGAAGGGCGCCCCCTGCCTGTAGCAGCGCGTCGGGCCCATCAGGGATCGGCCACGGGTCTCCGACCGCCAGCTGGACCAGGTCCGGGAACCACCGGGCACTCGGGGAGTCCATAGCCACCACGATCACGTGGAGGTTCTGCATCCCCACCCTGCGCAGCAACGGGGTCAAGAGGCGGGCTTGAGGGAACGCGTACAGGAGGCCCGGAAGTCAGCTGCTGTGTGCGAAGGCGTCTACCCTGAGAGGGGGTGCGTCTGACGGCCTGAGCGAGAACCAGTGCGTTCTCTGCACTGGCAAAAAGGTCTGCACTGGGTGGCCGAACTTGGACCAGAGTTGGGCTGCGACCCACGGGGACAGGCCCCACTCATCGTGGAGTGGGCCTCCCCGGGACATTCTGTCTGCGCCGATGTTGAGGACCCCGGGCACGTGTCGCGCTTTGAGGGAGGCAAGGTGCCGGTCCACAGAATCTCTGCCGCTTTTGCGATGAAGAGGGGGAGACAGAGTCCCCCCCTGCCTGTTCAGGTACGCGACCGCCATGGTGTTGCCTGTCCTGACAAGGACATGGCTGGCCTTCAGCCTAGCTTGGAAATGGAGCAGAACCTGCTGCACCGCCGTCATTTCCAGCACGTTGATGTGAGTAGGCGGGGAACCCCAGGCCCTGCCCACCGCGAGATGGCCCAGGGTTCCTCCCCATCCTGCAAGAGACGCATCTGTGAACACTTCGATGTGATGCGACACACAGCACAGGGGGACTCCCTGCATGAGGAGAGCAGGATCCATCCAGAAGAGGAGATCCTGACGTGCCTGAAGTGGGATCGAGACCAGTCTGTGCCCGTCCCGTTTCCCCAAGCAGTGGAGGCGTAAGAACCACCGCTGCAGTCTGTGCATGTGCAGAAGGCCCAACCGAACCACTGGGTGGGCTGCGGCCATCAAACCCAGGACGATCCTGACCAGACGGACCCTGGTCAGGATCGTGTGGTCATCACAGACCTCAGGGCCAAGAGGAGGGAGGTTCGCCTGTCCTTGGAGAGGCGGGCCGTCATAGAGAGCGTGTCCAGCTCCAGCAACGGCTTACCCAGGTAAGCCGTGTGCTGAGCCAGGGTGAGAGTGCTCTTGTCTTGATTCACCATGAACCCAAGGAGGTCGATGTGGTGCAGGACCTGGGCCGTGTGCTCCACTGCCTCCTGAAAGGAGGATGCCAGTATGAGCCAGTCGTCGATGAAGGTGAGAATCCTCAGCCCACGACGATGGAGGGGCTCTAGCGCCACCTCAACACACTTGGTAAAGGTGTGAGGAGCGAGAAAGTAGCCGAAGGGGAGCTGCGTGTATTGAAAATACTTGGTCCCCACGGCGAATCGGAGGAAGGGTCTGTGCCTCCTCAGGATGGGGATGTGGAAGTAGGCATCTATGAGGTCGACTGACGTCTTCCAGTCCCCAGGGCAGATGCTCTCCAGGAGGTGATTGACCGTCAGCATGCGGAACCTCCTGGTGGTTATGTGAGCATTCAGGACCCGCAGGTCCAGAATGGGCCTCATACCTCCGCTCTTCTTGGGAACCAAGAAGTAGGGGGAATAAAAACCCCAGTGCGCCTCTTCCACGCGGAACCTGGGCTAGCACTGGACAGCTCCGCTTGGAGCGTTCATGAAGCACGGGCAGGGCCTCCACCGCGCTCCACTTAAGCGCAACGCGTGGCGGGAAAGCCCGCAGCCCACGCCCAGTGATGCGCTCCGTCTCCACGGCCACGGCGCGGGAAGATAGTGGAGGAAGAGCCGGGGACGGAGCGGCACATTCAGGCAGCTCCGTGGGTGCTCCACTCACCGGTTTCTGCCGCTGTATAACATAGCGAGAGACGGGAGGGAAAAGCCCTGCCGAGTTTGACATGCTTCATTCATGAAACACGGGAAGAGGGGAGGATTGTTGCTCTTTCAGAGATGTAACGGGCCTGACGGCCTTTCTTTAAATATTTAGCAACAGAAGCAGGACGAGCGGACGGGGCGCTCCGCGGCTCGGGAGCGTGGGACCGTCTCGGCTGGTCGACGCCCCGGGGGAGGTCGGCGTTGGTAGACGATCTGGTCTGGCCGGACGCCGGGGAATTCCAGGGGGCTGGTCTGCGCTGCTCCGCTGGACGCCGTCGCTGCGGAGTCTCACGGCAGGGATGCAGGTGTGGCGCGAGCTGTTGGGAGCCTCACACTGCGGCCTCCAAGCGCTTGATGATGGCCTGGATGTCTGGACTGAAGAGAGAAGAGGTGGACAGGGGAAGTCCCAGGACTCCCCACTGATCGGAGGCCAAGCCACAGGTGCCTCATGGCAAGCTTTGCATTGGCCATGACGCTGCCCCCCGTTGATGGCAGAGGCGCGGCACATCTGCATCAGGGCCTCGGCTGCATTCTGGATCTCCTCGATGTCTTCGGGAGATAACTGGGACTTCTCGTGGCAGATCTTGTCGATGGAGCCCAGTAGAAACGTCATGTTGTTAGCTATGGCAAACAATTGATTGCCGCTAGCGTAGGCTCTGTCCAAAAATCCCACCATGCGCCATGTCCCTCTCTGACGACAGCATGGGCTTCCCGCCGGGCCAGGCGGAGGACTTTGGGAGGAGGCACATTCTCATGGAGTCCTCTATGGCAGGCACTCCGGTGACCAGCAGCCAGCCGTCCACGCAGGAATATTCGCGGTAGCTTTTCACTGCCCCCTTGGCGGTGAGCAGCATACCCCAATCCCACTGCACGTTCGCTTGGAAGGATGGCACGGCGGGATAAAGCACCTCAGTCCAGGACCGAGTCTGTGACTGGCTTGCTAGCCCGAGTGCAAAGTCACAGTGAACCGGCTCCGGAGGCTACGGCGGCAGCGTGAGGCCGGTGCGCTCAGCTGCGGACGTGAAGAGCCCCGCGAGATGCTCCACTGCCTCCCGGAGTCGCTTTGGCGGCTGGCCCGGGAGAAAGTGGAGAGGGAGTCCTGCTGAGTTGATCTCCCCAACAACGCTCGCCGCTGGGACTCCTCTAGCACCAGGGCGAGGCAGGTGGGACAGGAAGACCGCTGGCAGTGATGCTGCCAGCCGAGGCAGATGAAGCTGCGCTCTTGGTGATTGTTCTCCAGCAGAATGGTGATGTGTGGTGATGGAGCGGCAGAAGAAGGCCTTGACACCCGATGGTTTGTCCATCCTGATCTTGATCTTGATATCTTGATCGCGAAGTTCTTGCAGGCTTCTGAAGGCTCAAGGGCTGAGTCAGAAGAAGGGAGTTTGAGCGGCTAGAGCCCGGTTTTGTACCCTCAGAGAGGGGCGTGGTGCTGTGCCAGCACACGGGCAGGATTGGTGCGCAGGTTTCAGTTTCGTCTCAGTGGATTGGCTGGCGCCAAGAGGAGTACCAATAGCGAAGCCAATAGGCGGGCTAAGCATATCACGACGTAGAATGAAACATTTCAAGGAAGGAACGTCTCTGAATACAAGCCACAGTCTCATTTCTGTAACACCCCGCCCCCATTAACACGGTGAAACCATGAGTCCAGTAAACCTGCAATCAGCTGAGAGGAGGAAGAACAACAAAGCTTCATTTAACGTTTACACAGCGTTGTCTGAGAAACCATTACATCCCTGGAGAAACATCAGGATCATTCTGCTTGACCTCCAATGTGAGGAGACTCGGGTCTCCAACCTCAACTGGACCAGCAGAACCGTTCTCTGAGTCTGGTTCTGCAGAAAGTCCCGTTCTCTGAGATTGCTATCAATGTGTCAGTTTTTTTTAAAAAATCCTGCAAGTAACACATTTGATTGATTTTAATTCTTTTGAAATTTTCTTTTTATTTTAATGACACAATTTTACAATGTTTTTACCATCTACAGCTAAATTTTGTATTTCTGAGAAAAAAATAACAAAAAACAAAGATCAGTTTTGGTCCAGCTCCTGTAGAAGTTTTCTTTTCCTACTTTGAGGAAAAAGGATATTTTTTTTCCGTAACCTAAATCACATACACAATATCAATTGATTGGTGAAATTATCGGGAACCATGACATTAGTATCCAGCGTCTGCCACCATCCATTTGCAGTTACGGTTGATTCAGAAGTAACCTGATGATTAATGAACACTGCAATTACAGTTTCTGACGTTACAGGCAGGCGTATTCGCAGGATTCACATACTGTCACTTGATAAAATATGTTAATTTGCTCTGTCAAATGGTTTTAAGTTTCAGTCTGCCTCTGGTGCTTAACACAGTAAACGACAGGAGCGTTCCGGCCACCAAGCGGCCCACCGCTGCTGGAATCCAGGAGGGAAAGGACAGTCAGGATACCTGGATAAAAACCCATCCAGGCACATGGAGAACAAACCACCTCCGTCCAGAAAGTCCCCGGTCCAGATGTTGAACCACAGCTAACCACATCTCAAGTGGAGCGAGTCTGTGAGGAAGGAGGACAATGGCAGAAATCTCACACAACACAGGCCGTGCGTGACAACAAACACTTCACCGTGACCAGCCTCGGTCCTGCGCTGCAGCTATTCCTCTGCTCTCTGTCGTCGTTCTGTCTGCTCTTTGTTAGGACTGATATGTGGGTTCATGTTTGATGATGACCCTTCTGCTTGATTTATAGTTTTATGTGCTTTATATCCACACCATATTAGTGTATGCAAAGTGGCATTGTTTGAGGCACAGGTTCAGCCGAGAGCAGGAAATAATATCCACAGATTCAAACCAGGTGCATCTCGGAGTGAGTCATGGGTTTTCCACTGCACCACCTTGCCACCTCCATTTAGAGCTGCTGGATGCAATATTCCCAACGGAACGACAAAGCGACGCTGCAAAGAAATACAACATGGTCTAAAAATGCATTGAAGATGCTGTTGGCTCTGAAAGGGAGAATTAGACGATCGTCTTTACAGAAACTGTTCAAGAATTAACAGACGAAAGCCAGATTTTTCCCCAATCGATAAAGAATACGTTTGAGAGCAGTCAGTCTCCTGGCTCTCTCAGGTCGGGGGCTGGATCTGCATGTTAGCAGAAGCGTCTGAACAGTAAGTCACAGGGGTCACACGTGGCCGCCTGGCACGAATAATTTCAGACAGCTATTTTAATCTGTGGTGTTTCCACACCAGCTGCCAGCATTTAGACCGCTGATGTGCTCGGAGGACAGTCTGAGCTCTGGTCCACGCTCAACAAAAGCAGCGTTTTTATGATTTCACTGTCAAAAATTCACAAAGTAGTATGTTATTTGGTTATTTCTTGCAGGAATCCATGTTCAGAAGGTCTCATCAGTAAAGGGGCATCAGCTCAGGATCTGTTTACATGAAAACATCTTCACAAGTGAAACCGTGAATCTTTTTTTGAATTCGTGGTCATTTTTCCTTTCAGTGTGTTCACAGGTGACTTTTTCTTCGGAATTAAGTTTAAATCTGAATCAACTGATCGGTTTATTCTCCTTTGGGAGTGGAATTCTATGTGAATTGGGCGACTTTATTCCAGTCGTTCTGTTCCTCCGTCGCGATGACGCAACATTCCAAGATGGCGGTTCGACTCGTACGGAGACGATTTATCTAAACGAAGCCTCAGAAGAATGAAGAAAAGAGTGGATGGACGGGCGCTGTTGATGCTGTAGCATTGAAGTTAATCATGCTTCAGTACATCACGGCCCGTCCAATCAGAACGCTTCGCAGCCCCCGGCGTTGAAGAGGATTTAATCCTTCATTTATCCCATGTTTACACCAAGCTCAGGAATATGATTCGGAATTGCTTAATGGCTGTGTCTGAGGATCATTTTCTTATTATTGCCTTGAGAACGCAAAACTTTTCTGAAACTAAAACACAAAAACAATGTTTTTCCTCGAAACCTTGTTTTGTAAGCGGGTTCCAGAAGAGCTTCACTCCCCTGAAATGATTGAAGTAAATGATTTTTTTCTAAGGTTGCATGTGCACTACGTTCTCAGCGGATCAGGGTTCGTGACCTCGTCCAGGATCAGATGCTGAGGCGCAACCGCCGCCGTGACTGACGGGAAAACAAGCAGCGCCTCCTTTCTTTCCCTCCTGCAGTCGTACAGCCGGTAATTGTGATAATTGCTGCTAAAAATGAGTCTCTTCTGACGACGGGGGCTGGCCCGCTCTTCACAGAAGCTCGGGGAGAGTTTCACAGTCCGCCGTAATCAGGCCTAATGACACACACATTTCTGAGGCAGGGGTTTCGCATTTACAGTCTGCAGTTATTAGGTCTAATAGCTGACACATTTCCACCGGCAAATGTTGACATTTCAGTTGATGGCAAAATAGAGTGCAAATGAAAACCATACCGGTGTTAAAGAGAGTCTTCTGCTGGTCAACCGAGATGTCAACCACACAGAATTTCAGCGAAACCTCAACCGGCGCCGACACGGTGAAAATGGAAGGGAACACAGAAAACTGCTGCAGTAAAGCTGCTTGTAAATCCAATAAACTCTGAACGTTTCTCTTGTTCATGGGATGTTTGGGCCTTTCTCAGGTTTTTCTTCACACATCGATTGAGATCGGCTTCATGAACACTCCTCGCTGCTCCCAATAAACACCCTTTTTAAAAGATTCACACGCATGGCGGCTGCCGCCGAAGCTGAGGGCAGAAAGGTAAAGTTACGCTGATTCGGGCGACTCGCCACCAACACGGGTGGCCGAAAAGCCGCACTTTATTTACTCAGAGGAAGGAAACCGGGGCGTATCGGAGCCAAAATCCAGCAAAAGACAGGATATTCAATCTGGAAAACAAGAAAACTTGTAAAACCCTGAAGCCCGGCGTGTCGTTTCCACTCAGGAAGTCGATGCTAAAAGCAATAAATACCGTCTACATTCAGTCTGGGACCGGTTCTACTGTATTCCCCTCACGGCGCTCGCCTCCCAGAGAGGCTGTAATTTAGCATTTAATGATGAAATACAGCATAAAAAGACACTGATCTTAAAAAACAAAAGGAAAAAGGAATGTTTCCCAAAACCTTCAGGGATGCCAGAAATGAGACGGTTGGAGACATCGTCATGGTGATTTTGGAGTAAGCAGAAGATGCTGGATGCAAACGTTACTGCATTATTTAGTTTAATAACTTAAATTCTTCTGAAAGGATAAAGAAGAAACTTATTCACTGGTAACATACAGATGCTGAAAGTGTTCATTAAAGGACTTTTTCAACATGTGAAAGCAGCATAACATTTGCAATAATAATGTTAATTATAAGAGCCAGTGCCTGATAATATTGATTCTTTTGTGAAGAAAAATCAATAGGCGTGTTTCCATCCGCCCGCTCCGCCTCGGTTCTCGCAGGACGGCGCCTCGGGGTGAGAGCGCCGCTCCACATTAAAGGATGTAAAACAGGTGCAGCCATGGCTGCAGCCTGCAGGAGACACGGCGTCGGATCGCAGGACGCCGCCAGGATTTGGTAAGAAACACCATCTGAAGGGAGCAGCGGCGCGGAGCTGCTTCACACAGAATCACTGGATCGAGGCTGAAGAATCTTAGAATGGGCCCTTTTAAAATATGAGGCTGGAAAAAGTTCAGTTTCTGTTTTGATTCCTGCATGAATCTGTGCAGTCAAACGTTACTGCAGTCACTAGTTATTCCTTTTAAAACCCAGAGGAGTGAGTAAAAAGTTGCTGATTTTTGAAGTCTCTCTCAGTTGGGATTGACGGGCGGCCGCATAACTGCAGGAGCGAGTCGCTCGTTAGGTTCAGCTGAAGCTGCTCTGTGGAGTTCAGGGTTCAAACGGAGGTGCAGGCACATCATCTCCCCCAGCTAATCCATCATCCCTCCAGTCGGGGAGCACAAGCCCTCCCACACGAGGCAGCTGAGGCGCTCTAACCACCAGGTCTTTTTAATGGAAGCACGGAGAAAAGGGAGCGTGGAAATGTTTCTGTTTCATGTTGCTGTCAGGAGGTTGGAGTTTGAATAAACATCAGTTTTAAAGTAACAGCTTTATTAAAATGTCTTCTGAACATCTTATAAGGATTTATCTAAAGAAAGAAATAAGCAACTGAAGGGTAAACTCTCAGTTATTTAGTTACAGGGCAGTTTCTTGTCACTGTATTCGTCATGCTGTACATGTATATCCCACATGTATTTTCATGTATGTTAGAGAAATTAAAATGAGGGAATAGGTTCTCGATGTGGTGCAGATTTCACTTAAAGGCCTTTAGATCTGAGCAGACAGGAAGGCCTCATTGACACAGCAGTCACTGCTGCCGTGCTCGTCCAACACAGTTCTGCTCATCCCCCGTAGAAAGACAATAATGTTTTCCTCCAGTGCGGCGTTAGGAGCTACAGAAGTAGCTTGTTGAGCAACATTTATGCTTCCTTTATGCATCTAAAATTATCTCGTGGGTTAAAAATGTCTCTCATGTTGACCTGGATGTTCAGTGCTGTTTTAATAAAGACTTTTCCTTGAAGAGATTCAGATTCTGCCGTCTGTCGACGCTGCCCCCGCAGGTCATCAGTGCTCGGACTAAGTTTGTTCTGTATCTATAAATTCCCTGGAAACACTGAATCAGAGTCATCATGAATATCTGTTGAGCATCAATGGGCGTCTGCACCTCAAACAACAACGAGCCATCACCAACGCTGGATTATTACATCTTTCTTTTTTACTGGTGTTTTGCACAATAAAACATTTTCCTTCCACGAAAAGAACTGAATTCCAGGAGTCTGCTTGAGCAGAAGAAGTCCTGGAGAGAAGACGCGTGATGAAAAGACACTGGATACTTCAGAATCGGCAGCAGGACGGCTGTGAAGCTCATCCTGAAGCACTCCAGGCCTGCTCGCGGTTTGGGCCTCGTCTCGGCGGACGTGGAGCAGCAGCTCCGCTCTGAAAAACCGTCTGGACGCCTTGTCAGGAAGGTAGAGGCCAGAAAACTCCTTTCAGCTGCTTGTGTCCGTGACGCTGTTCTCATGTGAAGACAGACGCTTATGTCTACGGAAGAATTCATTAGAGAACTGTGGAAACATGAGCCTAAACAGCAGCAAGGGGAATTATCCAATCAAAGCAACAAATGCCAATAAAAAGAATAACCAGGGTCAGATGCTCTGCACTTTGTTAGTATCATTTAATTAAAGGATGACTAAACGATGTGAGTCTTAATTCTGACCCTAAACAGCCCAGATCTGGAGCATCTGGATGGTCGTTAGCCGAGGAGCGGCAGACAAGAAACAGACCCGCTTGATTCAGGATTAATCAATACTTTTCTACAGGGCCTCGGGGAAAAAGGAATCCATGGAAACGTTTCAATGCCACTGCTCGCTCTGAGGATTTGTGCGTGTTCTCGTTTCTTTTTAAACCCCTGGACTTTTTAAAACCGTCACTACGTGTTTTCGCCAGAAATATCCACATCTGGACTGCAGTTGCGTCACTCTGACGAGAGGAGAAGAAAGGATTAGTGGTACCAGCTCGGTCCCAGCGGGGGGGCCACGGCCCGGTCTCTATGTGCGGGGCCGTTGGACTATCGGCTGATGGAGCCCGGCTGCCAGAGGCACTTCCTGTTGCTTCCCGCTGGCTCTCATCCAGTGATTATCGAGCTTTCAAACACTTGAAGCCTATCAGCGTCGTCCACCGTGGACAACAAGCACGGGAAGAGGGACTGGAGTGACGGCGAGCCGACGGGTTCCGTGTGCTGCTGGAGTCGGTTTGAAAAAAGAAATGGCTTTAAACGACTTTTCTATGTGTTCCCTCAGACCTCCACACAGCAGCTCACATATGGTAAAACTAGTGTATAGTAAATAAAATACAGTGATTTCTATTCCAGAACTTTCCATAAACTGCTCCTTAGCATCTTTGACTGAATATGTCTGACTTGTGATTTGTAGCTGATTTTCTGGTCCGGTATCAGACCCACAAATTCTTATTCACATACTTTTCTTTTTCAGTATTCACATTATAAATCTTGACTTGAAGATCTGACTCCTCGATTTCCCAATTTCATCACTTTAGTTTTGTTCAAATTTAGTGACATTTTGTTTTGCTTGGTTTTTTTATTTTTGTTTTTTTTGTTTTGTTTTTATCAACCCACTTCTTTAGTTTAAGCAGGTCTGTAGTGATTTCTTTCAAAATTAGATGTAAATTCTTCCCAGGTCAGAAAATGCTTTCACCAGCAAAACCAACAAACCTTAACTGTTTTGAAACTTCAAACATCTTTTATGTATAAAATAAACTGTTCTCTCCCAACACTGATCCCTGAGGTACGCCATGAGTGATATTATAATTTACAGTTATAGTATATATATATATATATATATATGTATATACTGATAATATACTTCTCCAATTTTTCTATGAAAATATTATGGTTAAATGTTTTTTTCTTTTTTGAATGTATGACTGCATATAGAGTATTTTTTCTTATCGATACTAGTTGTGATCTCCTTGAAGAGTTTTACTGGTGTGAGGGAGGATGAGCTTTTGTTTTTAAATCCATACCGGCTGTCTGTTATTACCGTAATTTTTATTTTCCAATAAAAGGAAATCTTTTCTGTGAATCTTTTCCAGAATCTTGGAGAGCAGTGAGAGTATCCAGACAGGCCTGGGTTTGTTGGTCTCGGGTTTTGTGTGTTGGTATAACCTTGGTAGTTTTCTAGTGCTGTCAATTTTAATCGCGATTAATCCATTGAGGTCTGCCAATTGGGCCAAACAAAAGAACTAGAGGATAACAGTGTTTTTTCCTGACATTGGGACTGATTTATGAGGATTAGAGTCTTCATTGCAATTAATCTCAACTTTAAAAAAGTTAATTGTTGACAGTTCTCCATGAATTAATCACGATCAATGCGATTAAAACTGACAGCACTAAAGTTTTCATTTACATTCAGGAAAACTAGATTTCTGAAAAGACAAATTGAAGATGTGAGGCAGGCGTTTGGCAGCAATAACTTTTCTATCTCATTCCAGTCAGTGAATTGTTTTATGAATTTATTTCCACCTGCTGCACTGAGGAAAGCTGAACTCGGATTTCTTACACCAACCTTTTTTTGTTTATTGGGGTGCTTGTTGCTCCAAAAGGTCATCTGCCAATTTAGGGTCAATATTTACAAAATATCCATTAAAAGCATTTTACATCTTCTCCATATAATTGATAATCTTAAGATTGCCAATAAAATAATCAGCACAGCTCGTTTGATTATTCAGTTTCTTGCAGCACTGTTTAGCCCATTCCAAACACTCTTTATCTTCTTAATCATCTGTAATTTTTCTTTTTGCAGGAATTTTGTAGCCCTTCGTTTATCTACGGACTTTTTCTCGAAGAGTGCGTCAAATATCTTCAGGAATATCTCATTTGCTGCGTCCACATCAGTTTCTTCGTGCATTTCATGCTCATTTTATATGAGCAGTTCATTCTTAAGTGCAGTTAATAACTGTTGTTTTTAATCTCATATATTTAAAGTTATTTATAT
This sequence comes from Salarias fasciatus, assembly GCF_902148845.1. Lineage (NCBI taxonomy): Eukaryota > Metazoa > Chordata > Actinopteri > Blenniiformes > Blenniidae > Salarias > Salarias fasciatus. The sequence goes on from NC_043749.1 coordinate 30,823,359, forward strand.
CATAATCCTTATATTTTTGTGTGATTGGTATTACAGGTTAAAAACCCAGGTAAGTGGTTACTTTCTGAGCAGCCTGCTCACCATATTATTTTCAATTATTTTTATGTCCATGTTACCTATTAACGTTGCACAGTGGGAGGTTAGTCTGTAGGTTTGGATTTTTCTCAGATATAATATCATACTGTACGTTTGTCTTCGGCCTTTTATTTTGTTTATATTTTAGAAGTTCCATATTAAAATCACCATAGATTGAAATATACTTTTGATGATTATTTTCAAGCATTTCCTCCGTCCAGTCCTTACTCATTTATGCATTTGATCAGTGTTCTAGGGCACAATTCTATTTTTCTTTCCAAATTTCTGCTGACAGACACTCCAGCTAATCCTCCACACTCACATTTTATTTTATTTTTTCATTCTGCATCTGATACCAGCTCACCTCGCCCTCCTCCTTTCACTTCATATTATACATTTCACAACCTGTCACTTCAAAGTCAACACTTATAGCTTATAATAAACCTAAGCGCTGGGTCGAAAGCTCTTAAATGCTCTCTGATTTTATGGATGTTTGCAGACTTCTGTTGTTAAAGTTAATTATTGATCATTTACGATCTGAACTGATCGGTCGGCCGGTGTTAATCGCAGACTGCTCTCCGGTCATGATGGGCTTGCTGAGAGTTCACTGGAGTTCACCGTTGCTGTAGTTGTGGTTGCTTCATCCTGCAGCTCTCCGGTTCTCCTCATGTCTCTCATAAAGATGGAGGACATTAACAAAGCTGGCCGATGAATCTGACTGACGAGGCCAACACATGTTAATACAGCACAAAGGTCCAGATCTGGATCTCCTTGGGACTCTCTTGGTTGATTTTGTTGCTTTTCTCACTATGGAGACAGTTTATTGACTTTTTTTATCATTATTCTGGACATCTTCAACTGTCCTGTTATGCTTTGAAGTCAGAATGTGCAGGAGAGCTGAAGAGGGCGGGGTAGCAGCCAGAGAGCATCAGTCAAAAGCAGCAGAACCGTCAGAGACGTCTGCGTTCTGTTTCCGACGGCTCGCACTCACATGAGGGAGTCCGTCGTTCGCTAATGCGCTGTTGATCTTTATGCCGTTGAAAGGTCCGCTTCCACTTCGACTCTCAGCTCACACGACAAGCAACGGCTGGACAACACCAAACCAGGCGTCAGTCTGTTGAAAAGACACATCTTGTCTGCAGCAGACAGGTTTTCTGTTCCAGTATGTTTGGCTGTCTGCATGCACTGCAGCACCGAAAGGTTTAAGAGCCGCCTGCAAATCTTTAGGGGTTTTATTTGCATTAAACATGATTTTAAATTCAGTGTTGCAAGAGTCAATGTTTCTGTGCGTATCCCATGGATGGGGTGATGACCTCTGAAGTGTGCACCCTGCCATGCCGGCCTGGTTTCTACCACCTCTAAGCTAAGAGTAGAATCAATATAGCAGAAAGGCTTTATTGCCATCAAACATGGCCGCATGACGAAGATATAAATAGCTGCCACTAGTTGGTTCATTGATAAGAGCTCGATTGTCAGTAATAAAAAAAATCAATGTGCAAAAGAAGCAGGATATGTACAATTTAGTGGGAAACCAATAAAACAGAACAAAGAGAATAAATAGGACCAGCAGGATTAAAAGTGACGCTGACTTACTGTTTCCAGTTCAGGGCTCGAAGCAACAGTAAAAGCAAGATGTTTTTGAAGATCTGAAGATTCAGGCCGTTTACATGACAAACCCTCCGACTCCTAGCTTGAAACGTTTACCGTATTTTCCATGTCAACGTGAAGCTTTACGTGAAATGAAAAAACAATTTTCACTTGAACAGCTGCTGCCTAAACGGAGCTTCACTTGCAGGGTTTCAGCTCATCGGCGGCGGAAGGAACCAGAGAGATGCTCATGGGCCTCCAGGCAGCGCTAAAGCTGTTCATCTGTCTGCTAAGCATTATTTCCCTTGTGTTTCCAGTCATCTGAAGCTTTTAGAGGATTGCTGATGCTTCCGGACTGGTAATTATCCTAATTATTTAAAAAGAGGGAATTAGTATTAATCGCCTGCTTTAACTGCATTCATTTACATTTCCATTACCATTTCTCAATTAAATCATTGAATCTGTTTACCTGCTTTGTTTTGTCTGGTTACATCCCCGCACGATCATCTCCAAACCACCTGTGAGTCACGACGCATTAAGTCTTGTTTATTTTCTGCAAGCCTGAGAAATCTCCTCAGACCTGTTCCTAATGAGACCACACACTCCCGTAACCAACACCAGAGCCTAAATGTCAAAGGTTTAAGCGCGACAGGCTCCACCGGTCACTCCGGAAGGTGCTGTGAGCCTTGGCACCCTACCTGGAAACCTTGCCTCCGTCTTCTACACCCTCTTTGTTCTGGACCCTGGTCCTGCGGAGCCGACACCCTCCGTGTTGCTGACGGACTTAAACTTTATGATCGTGAGCAGGATTCGTTGCTGGTAATTGTGTAGTTGAAAAGCACTTTTATGACAGAACCTGCATCTTCTGAAGCTGTTCCCGGAAACTTCGACCTGTTGACATCACGTTAAGACTCTGGCAGCCTGAACCCAGCCGGCAGGGCGGCAGCTTTGGGCAGAACTTATCGTGTCCCTGATGTGACTCAACGTAACGCCGCAAACAAGGCACACATCTGTGTTTTCTCAGGACACTCTTCAGCCGCAGCGAAGCTCATGGATGTGACAGCAGCTCAGGGTCTTTGACAAATAACTACCTTAGTGACTCAAAACATTTAGTGACAAAGTTTTTCCACCATCAATTTCATTTACAGCAAACTGACGCGCCGCTCTGCTGTTGGCGTGGCACAACAACTTTCAATGGTCCACTTTTTCCAGGGACTTGTCCTCATTTTGTCACAGCTGAGTGATTAATCTGATGAAAGTTGGGAATTTTAGATGATCCATCACTCTCAGGAGAGTATCGGATTCTGTTCTGTCACAACGTGGACCAGCGTGGCGCTTTAAAGCGGGCCATGGCGTGCAGGGGACGGCAGGTTTTCCTGACGGGCGTCAATCAGCAGTGAAAACAAAAGAGCAAAAGAAAAACAGACGTTGACTTGCTTCACTAAAAAGTCTCATTACTGCATTGCTTCTGTTAATCCAGGTAAAAAAAAACAAAAAACAAGTGGACATTGCCACAGAGCGAGTGCGTTCCAGAGTTCTCAGCCTCTGTTTTATGTAGTTCCTTCACTTACAACGTCGCCATAGTTCTGATCAGCACTGGAACACCGTCTAGAAAAAAGAACAACTAAATAAAACAAAGGGGCCTTTTGTAACACAGAGCCTCGAAAATGCCAGTAAACATCTGTACAAACAGAGGACAGCGGCAGGGAAAATCACGCCAAGAAGCTGAGCGGCTCAGGGGGCGAGCAGTCCACTGGGCTGATTTCATGTTATGATTGATTCTGATTTTCTCTGGCAGTAAATATTCTGGTTGTGTTTAGTTCGTGATTCCCTCAATTGATTCCATTAAATCTGTGCTGTCTGATCTGAATCCTTGCTGACTGTCTGAGAGCCGTTTATAGGGATGCTCAGATACCGGTACCGGCATCGAGTGTCCGCTAACCCGGCGACTCCTGCTCAATGTCACGCATCAGGAATGTTGGCTGTTTGCAAAAAAGGATGAGCAATTTCCACAGTTTGGAGATTATATAAAATTAATGAGAACAAAACTAAGACAGACTGGAAACCATGACCTGCCGTGAAAGATACTTCGTACAACATCAGCAACCTGATCAGCAGAGACATCTGGACCAGCAGCGTTCTCTCGATGTCACTCATTAATTTAACTCCCCACAATTTAACTCCAAGTTGTGCTACCTCAGGGTCTCATTTGCAAATGGAGCATAAATTAAGGCTTGTGCATGTATCGGTACTCAATATCAACCAGTAGCTAAAAGTTCTTGCACCCTTAAAAAAGCATTTTTCTATGACTCAGTCATCCAAATGTCAATGATCCATTCAATGGTGGAATAAAATAAACCAAGAAAATCATCTTGCAAGGTGAAAAGATCCTGAAATACCATTAGCGAAGTGACCATCCTCTTTGAACACGTCTTCACACGCAGAGACGTGAATTTGATGGCGCTCGCACACGTCTTCACACGCGATCGTCTCCTTAAAGCTTGACAACAGCCGCCTGAGTGCTGGTAAAGCAAGACAAAACGCCGGTCCTCGATGTAATTATGTGTGTGTTTGCATACAGCAGAGCCGATGACGTGCTGGGAGTGTGTGGAGATCTGCTCTTCGTCAGAGCGAAAACCAGCAGCTCCCCTCTACGGCCTTATTCCCGTCAAGGACCGTTCAGGTTGATGTAACTGCATGTTGAATACATCAGCTTTACAAGGAAATGCGGAACATTTTAAACATGTAAATTAGTGTTTGGACCAAACTGGAGTTCTGGAGAGCTGATTTGCTTCAGATATTACACACAAAAACATTAAAAAGTATAAAAAGTAAAGACAAAATGTGCATAATTTGTTTAAAGTAAAGTGTCTCCATTTTACACACACACACACTTGCGCACGCGTTCTCCTAAAAAAGTGATTTGGATTTTTTTTCTGTCTTTGTTTATTTCTTGGATTATTTACTTTTCCATTGTGTAATCATCATCAGTCAAAAAGTCCCCCCCCCACATACACAGGTTGGTAAATCTATAGTTGTGAGGACATCCATTGACATAAGGAATTTCCTACCCCTCACCCTCACCCTAACCATCAAAAATAAACATGTAACCCTAACCCATATTCTAAACCTAACCTAATCCTAATTCAAACCCTGACAAAAAAATCAAGTCTTAACCCTCAAAAAGGTCTGTTGAAAGGTGAGGACTGAAAAAAATGTCCTCACTCTGTTGGTTTAAAACTCATTCTGGTCCTCACAATTGTATATCTACAAGAACACACACACACACACACACACATACACACACACACACACACACACACACACACACACACACACACACACACACACACACACACACACACACACACACACACACACACATACACACACAGTGGCCCTCATTTATCAAACGGTCGTACGGCGGTATATGGACGTACGCCTGTCGCCCGTCGTACGTCCATATGAAAGACGGGTTCAGCATTTATCAATATGATCGTGATCGTTCGGAAAGATGAAATCTCACGACAGCTCTGACGTCGTGTACGCAAGTTCTAGTCAGTGCGGACTTGCGGTGCAGCGCAGAAAAACCTGGCAGAGCGTGAAAATAATTATAAAGCACATCTCAAACACGGCATAAAGCACAAGCAGCACACATTCAGTACAGATAAAAAAAAAAAAGAATAAAAAATAAAATAATGCCCTCACAGAATATCTAATAAAATTCTTTCTTGTGGGATTAATTAATTTGTAACTTTCTGTGGGATTTTTAACTTTCAGTAACTAAGCTGGTCCATCCTGCCACGGAGAGGAGGCTGTTTTAACAGTGCGAAAGACGAACAACCGCTGCGCAGCAGCTTCAGACGTTCAGATCCAGCGGGGGAAACGCTGTTCCTCTTCATCCCCAAAAAGGTGTGTGACTTTATTTAGGCAGTTTTACACAATATTGCATTGGCCGATAGAGTTGTGAACCAGCAGAGCCTCCACTGGGTCTGGACGGAGGAGACAGGACCTGAAGAACCGCTACTGAAATGTAAATAAGCTCTAAAGTTTAGCAAATGATTTATTTAATCAGTTATGTGATGCCAGTAACCTAGAAAATAACATGAACTAAAGGGACATTAAATACAGACAGAGGACGTTTAGTCAAACATTTTATTAAGATTTCTATAAATTGTCTTTCATTTAAGCAGCACCGGCAGCGGGTCGCACACGCCGCCCTCGGTGGACTGAGTCCCAGGTCCGTTCGGTCCTGTGTCCCGTTCGGTCTGAGGTCCTGCTCGGCACCGGGTCCGGTGCCGGGTGTGTGTGTCTCGGTGGAACCTTCAACCGGTATGGGGAGGAGACCGGGCCACAGTGCCGCTGCTGTCTGACTCTGAGACATCATTAAACAAAACAATAAAACTCTGAGATGTATAACATGATTCAGCCTCTTTATTTTTTATTTTATTTTTATTTAACCTTTATTTAACCAGGTAGGTCCCATTGAGATTAAAAACCTCTTTTTCAAGGGAGTCCTGGGGGTCACAAAATAATAAATTACAATATTTGTAATATCAGGGTTAAATTAACAGATCTATAATCTGTTCAGACCTCAGCCGGTGTCTGTCTGTCCAGGCGACGCTGCTCATCGCCACCGCGAGCTTCCTCCAGACAGCGTTTTTCCCTTTAATTTCAGTTTTTACTCTTCCAAAGAGCTTCTCCTGATTTACCTCCACCTCAGACCGGACAGGATCCATTTCCAGCTCCCAAAAGTTTCTTTTTTCGCCAGAATCGCTCCTTTTCCGTGTTTGACCTCAGTGGGCGGGGCTTCAGAAAAGTGAATATTTCAGGGCGTAACATGTGAATGACGATCAAATTCAGCCGCCGCATTTATCAACACCCGGTCGTTCAAACGCTGAGATCGGCGAGGTACGGAAGTTTCTGTAATGCCACGCGAGCCCCGTCGTACGATGAGCTCACCGCTCAGATATACACCCGTTTGAAAGATCGTTTGATAAATGAGGGCCAGTCAGAGTGAATGGGTCGATGTGTTAATGCAGCGTAAAGCGCTTTGGGGTCTGTTAATGCAGAGGAAAAGCGTAAGTGTAGACCATTTACCATTTACACACACACCACACCACCCCGACCCAGAATCCTGTTCAGCAAGAGTGTCAAACATATGGCCCGTGGGCTAAAACCGGCCCTCAAAAGACTCCGATCTGGTGCTCAAAGGACCCTGCAAATTGTCAAAACTTAAAGGAAAACTTTTTTCCTTTTTTTTCTCCCTTGTCCCGTCCGGCAGCCAAGGCGTACAATAATCAGGAAACTTTCCTAAAACCTAAACACAAACTCGAGGCTTTTTCCTTTTGAAACATTGACAAATCGCTGCCAAATCTAGGAATCCTCTACATACAGAAACAATTAAATGTTCTAAAGAGTAGTAATTCAGGTCACTGCATCATTTACAAGTGTTGTTCAAATCTTGTTTTAGAATAATCTTCAGTTAGTCAGTCACGTTGGGAAACCACCAGCCACATAACTCAGCTGTTTACTGTTGATTTTGAGCCAGCTGGAGCACAATTGGTTGAGTAGCTGTCTTTCAGTTGGAAGTGGTTCTCTCCCATCCACATGTTGAAGTGTCCTTGAGCAAACCTCAAAACCTGAGCAGCCACATCTTTTATCACCGTTTTTAAAAGTGCCATAAAGAAATGAATAAAATAAGCGAATGAGATCATAAAGGATCAGCTGACCTCCTCCATTAATGCATCAATGGAATATTCTCTCAACTGCTTGTTTCAATTATTTTTGTTTCTTTGTCACAATTCAAATAAGAAACACATTTTAGTTGTTTACTCGTGCCGTCAGCCTTGACAACAGACCACACATTTCATAACTAATAGTGGGGATAAATAAATCTGATTCAAAGGCTGAAAGTAGAAGTTCAGCCTAAAGCGAAGAAAGCAAATCAACATGGCTTTATTGATATTTAGCCCAATGTGTAACTACTGATAAAGGCCTCTCTGCCTGCTCCTTTGCCTGTGTTTATTTCTTTTTCTCTGATAATTACTTTGACAAAGTAGTTTCAGCTGCCTTGATACAGCCATTATGTTAACCACAACAGAGAACCAGCAGAAAAATCACCCACAGCATGTGACACTCTGGAATGCGCCGGAGCATTTTGTAGTTTCAGACTGAGAGCTTGTTCAACCGCAGATTAAAAAATAAATAAATAAAGCAGCTGGCGCAGTGTGCACCTCTCAGTGTGTGATCAGAGATGACTGATGACCACATTTAGGAGCGCCACAGCGGAGCGGCAGAGTAGCCCAGGGGATTTGGCAACTTTGTAAAGTTGTACTCCACTCCAACTCTCTGTTGCTGGTTCCACATTTTGTGCTGCTTTCGATATGTTTTGAAGAACCCACTCTACTTGTGTTTGGTACAGCATGTCTGTGCTGATGAGGAGACACTGAGACGTGGCTGTTTGAGCTGTGACGGCTGTGCTGGGGGTGTTTGTAGTTATAACAGCGGCAGTTGAAATCCTTCTGGTGCTTGGTGCGGTGGGAGACCTAATGGTTTGGTGACAGGTGCAGTTGTAGTAGTTGTAGGCAGTTGGTTGGTTGGTTCCTCATGAAACCTTAAATGATGCAACACCAAAAGTTATCAATCGCAAAGATGGAACCAAGTGCAAGTGGATAACTTACTGAGAAAAACAATCCATTCATAAAGGGAGGCATGGAAGACTGGAGACACATTCACCAAAGGATAATGGAACGCACAGAGACAGTGAAGATGCTTACTTTCTCAATGTCCAGCAGGTAGATGTGAAAGCCTGTTGACTGGTAACCAAACGTCATTTTGTGCTGAACAAGTGCAACAGAAACGTCAGGCGATGGAGCGGATTGTGGATGTTATTAAGGTTATCAGAAAATGTGCAACTGTAGTGGTAGTTGTCGTAGTCGCTGTAGTTTTGCTGTTGCTAGCTAGTTACGGTTGCTGTGACAGTGTCTACAGTTGCCACAGTTCTGATGGAAGCTGCAGTTGCAGATGTACTGATATGAACTCAAGATGGCTCCCCATTACAACCTGAGCTAGCTAACCTTTCGCAAACCCCGCCCCCAAATGAGCATTGTCCAATCACACATCCTCGCAACTGTTAATATGTAAACAAGGTCCATCAAGCTGTGGACCTCCAATAAGCAAAATGGAGAAGAGACGTGCCTGTGGCGTTTGTAAATGGGACAGTAGTCCTGTTCTTTCTCTTCCCCAAGCCGACGACACAACAGGAGCGGCGCTGCAGTGGATCAAACAGTGTGGAAGGCTCCACTCCCAGCTAAATGTCATGGGAATAAACACACGCCTGCTCCAAGGTAAGGGTAGGCTAGGCTAACGCCATAGCAAAAGCTCACTAGCAAGGCTGCATGAGCATCATATGAGCTCATATGAACAAAACAGTATGTCAAAGTTATGGTTACTAATAGCAGATAGATTGTGTGTTACTAGTATATCATTTCCAGAAAGGTCAATTGCACCCACCCGATTTACAGATTTGTTTTTTGGGATTTGGCTCATGTGAGACCCGAGCTCTGTTCACAGTTAGTTGGACTCAGTTAGAGGACACCAGACGGCCAAAGCATGAGGTTAGGACCATTTGCCTGCATATGTCGATGTGTTGGGGCGCCAGAAACTCAAAAGGAGAGAATAATGAGGCGTCTCAGAGCAGCGTCCAGACATGAAAGCCTCGTGAAACCTGTGAGGGTGGAGCTGGCATCATCTGACAAGGAGCAGACCTTTTCCACTCTCCTGGGCTGCACCTCAGAATGACCGGCTTCACCGAGGCGCATCCAGCCGCCGCCAGCCGGCTGCCCGTGTTCAAGCTCAACTCATCGGTCTGGCCTTTTCAAGCATCAGCGCACCAATGAGATCAAACTCAAACCTGGTTTTTAAAAATTCACATCGTGAAGCCGATTATTTTTTATGGGGCATGTTGGCCACATTAAAACATCGCTAATCCTACGTACGATACGCTTTCGAACTTAATGAGTCACAGTATATTAGAGGATACTGAGGACCATCTTTTCCACACATTTCGCCAATCACTTGTCCAGTTTCCATGACTTCATTCAATTTCATAGTTCTTGGGTACTACATTTTAAATCATTGCAAGGAGGATATTCAGCATTTCACATTTTTTATTTATTTATTTTATTTTTCCTATAACAATGTGAAACGTCTTTAAAGATAAGAGAATGTTGTGTGAATGACAGAAATTTTAAAAGAGAAAAGATCAATTCTTTTTTAACAAGTAGTTTTGGCAGATTTGGTTGGATTTATTCTTGGCAACACGTATGTAAAAAGCAGGAAAAACTTTTATCTAAACTGAAATGATTGGACATGATATACCTGGATTTAAACCAAACTGAAACTAAATTAAAACAGAATTGGCCACCATCAACGAAAATCAATCTCAATCTTCTTCCAGCATTTTCTAATCTCGTTGCTTCAGGAAAACCACTCAGAGCTCAGTGACGTCTGGCAACTGAAGCTTTGAGGACAGGATGAGTGATTACAGTCAAAAGCAGAATCAAGACAATCACTTTCTTGGTTTCTTGACAACACGGTGATTAAGACTGGAAAAGAAACAGAGGAAAACCCAGAACATTATGTCGAGTGCAGTTTCACCATCAGAGCTGGCAAGTTTGACTCTATTGCCACAGATGGTGTAGCTTCACCGGGTGGAGGACGTCCATGAAGTCAAGAGCAAAACTCAGTGAAATATTATTCCAATACATTTTTACAACTTTTTAATGAAAACAATGTAGTAATAAATGATTCAGATGCATTGTTTCCATAAAATTAATGGAGATTTTCATTCAAAAAATGAACACCTTCAACTACAACCTATAAAATATCCTAATTTACTGCCTGATATTGTATATCTGGGTTTTGTTTTTGTTTGATTATTTGTTTGCTTGTTTCTTTAAAGAATACATAAAATCCACAATTCAAAACAAAAAAATGACATAGTTTGCATGCTGAGCCACAAGGTGGCGCTGTTGAATGATGTCCGGATTGGAGTATTTTGAAAGTTTTCCCAATTACACTCAAACGTCACGTGACAGGCACCTCGACCACATGAACGCCTGAATCTTGATACGTCTGAATGAAACTCTGTTTGGCCTTAAAAGACAATGATCTGATAATTCCATTGGTGACCTTTGACCACTGTGCAGGGAGGATCTCTGCAGTTTTGTTAAATATAGGCATGAAATGATTTTCACATGATTGCATTCTGTTTTCTGGAACTGGGAAGTGAAGTTGCATATTCCAAGTGTTTCTGATCATTTCTGAGTATCTTATTATTTCCAAACCATTCCCAGGCCTGGAGAAGAGTGATTTTTATTGCCAACACGGGGGCCTGCAGGGCTGCAAATCGCTGTTTAATCGGTTTCCTTGTCTTGTTCTGAAGTGCCCAGCGTGGGGCATTCGCTGGGCTCTGGGGCGGAGGTGGTAGGCCAGCCCTCCGATCAGGGTCCCGATCGCTGTGGGGCTCAGAGGACGAAGAAAGACGAGCGTCCGTCCTGCTTCTGTCAGTGGGGCCATTTATGTAGATATTGAACACTCCAAGACAACACGAACCCAGTGTCTTGTTTCCCAGGTAATTTCAGATAACTGAGAACGATAAGTAGCCATGGTAATCGATCCCCTCCCTCTCACATTAGAACCGACATCCTCAGTCAGTTGAAACTGCAACCAGCCTAAAAGTCTTGGTTTCAGCTTCTGAGCCAGGGCGCAGCTTGAGGCCTCATTGTTCTCACTTGAAGCTTTTCCAGGAAGTGTAATGAACTAAAAACGACATACTCCAACAAAAGAGCCACAGCAGCTGCTTCTCTGCTATCCTTCTGATTTTACTGATCCTGCTTCTAAATGTCTGCTCTACTGTTCTTCCCCAGTGTGGCGATGAGGGCCCATCAGTTAAAGTTCTTTATCTGTGAATGTGCAGTAATGCAGAAAGGAGGATTTAATAATGTAGCATCAAGTGTGAATTTATACAGTAACAGAACTAACATGGCTTTGTCAGTAATATGTAGCATCTGGTGTATTTTAGATGATGGCTGATGGTGAAGAATGATTACGGCACATAGATTTCTGCAACTTCAAGTCATATTTGAATCCTCAGCTTCAGACTCATTGACTACTTCGATGTGGAATAGCTCTCCTCTAACGCTTAAAGTACATGCTTTTAAAGATACAATTTAGTTTTTATATAAAAACATCCAGTGTGTCATGAGTCCCAGTCCAGATTCTCCTGGTCCTGGTCCTGGTCTCAGTCCAGATTCTCCTGGTTCTGGTCCTGGTCTCAGTCCAGATTCTCCTGGTTCTGGTCCTGGTCTCAGTCTAGATTCTCCTGGTCCTGGTCCTGGTCTCAGTCCAGATTCTCCTGGTTCTGGTCCTGGTCTCAGTCCAGATTCTCCTGGTTCTGGTCCTGGTCTCAGTCCATGTTCTCCTGGTCCTGGTCCTGGTCTCAGTCCAGATTCTCCTGGTCCTGGTCCTGGTCTCAGTCCAGATTCTCCTGGTCCTGGGAGTTTTAGAGTTGACAGTCACCATAACAGTCCAGCTATGTAGTCTGTCCATATGAATGTCCAAATTCTCCCAGTGTTAATGTGTAAAGTGTCTTGTTCTCTGCCTGTATGTGTAAGTGGTTTCATTACAACAACAAACCACAGCACCCACTAGTGGCCCAACATGCTAAGTACAACATTTTCAACGATTCTGCCATCTCACTGTAAATGAACTTCGTTTGCAAAACGTTTAAAAACAGAAAGACAATGCATTTTCACCTTAAATGTCATGTAAACAGTGATTTTACTGCTTCTTTGTCTTCTTGCAGCACACTTTGATCTGCATTGGCTACTCTATACCAGACGCCTTCTTCTACTCTGATTTGCCAAAACATGACGGTGAAGCTGAATGTACCGACTCTGACAAACCAAATTATTATGGCTTTCTTTAACATGTGCAAATCTGACTTTGATGAGCTGTGAGTAAGACAAGCCTCTGGTCTCTGCTGTGATCTCTGGTGTCTCCTATAGGAGGTCCAAGACCACAGGTTTGCAACCACTGCTCAGTATTAAAACTCGTGTCCGGAGTTTTGAAAGAGAGATTTTTTTTCCGCCCTCCCTCTGCTTTCATGAGCGACCAAGCCACGCCCCTTTAATAATGTACGCGCATTATCCGTCGGGTGAAAATGAGAGCCTCCGAGTCCTACAGCATCCTACATGTTTAGCTGTTTACGGTGGATGTTCAGCAGACAGTGGATACATCCGAGGTAAGCGGGGCGGCTGCTGCGTAGCTAACTCTCCTCTGCTGGGCGAGCGGCCGTGCTCTCTGGCTGCTCCACACTTTGATTGACAGCGCGGCAAGGCGGAAGCTCGAACTCTATTGGCTGAAGCTGACCGGCGCTTTTTTGGATAACATGGGGGTCTATGAGACGAAGGCAGGGCTCATAAATAACTTTTTATATTGCTTTATGCTAACATTATATCATAGTATCTAACCAGACTGACACATTGAAGCTCTGTTGAAAAATGATACATACGTTGGAAACGAACGGAAACTCGAGCTTTAATGGTCACGCCTTAAGCTAGAGCGCAAAGTCACAGTCGTAACACACATTTCCACACTCATGATGTCTGGAGAACGTCTGACTGTTTTTCCACATTAATTATAACATAAGCTAACCTGTGGAGTGTCCACTAGATGTCAAACTCGAGGTAATAACGCTACTCGGAGCTGACACGACATGCCGTTTATTAGGGGATTGTATCACAATAAGGACAACAAGACAGGATTCTTTGTCAAGTTTGACACTATTCAGCTAATCCTGGCGTGACTGGAGCAGCCAAAAGGAAAACACACAGCTCATTGCATCGGCTAAGCTCAGCCAAGTTCAGACATGAGGGCTCATGAGAACTGCGCCGTGCTTCTGTAAAACATTACGACCCTTCAGTAGTTGCTTGTACATTAGTGCCCCTTGCACAAAATGCTAATGCAGACTGATGACAGTCTTCAGAGTGATGCAGCCGAGCTAACAGATGACTGCAGCAGTTTCTGAGTGTTTCATCCTCAAAGCAAATGGCTTTAGTATGATATCACACTGCAATACATCTCTGAATGCCAGCGTGTGCATACGATGCTGAGAGCTGCAGATGACTGGAAGAGGAGGCCGACAGCGGAGCGGTGTGGAGTTAAAGAGGCAAACCACACATCTCTGGATGTATGCGGCTTACAAAACACTGGTTGGGATGGACAGACTGAATACGCACTGCAGATTGTTGGAATCAGTGCACCATCTGGGCACTTGTAATATGCTGCATATTTTGCCTTTGTGCTCATAGTGAAAACTACATGTAACCATTTGGCCAAATCAGCCATCCTTTGTTCTCCTTTGAGGTTTATCAACCTTTGACAAAAAGCAAATCAGTGCAGCTCTGCTGTAATCTGGTACAGATCATGAATAAACTGCCAGAACAACAAAACTTATTGGGGATTACTTTGGTTTTCACTGAAGCGATGCCACAAAAAGCTTGATGATCTCTTCACTCTTCGGCTGTCGTCATCTCTCAGTTAGACGTTGATCTGCTGAGGATTTTTTACTGTTCACTATGTTACAGTCAGATGAGCTGTTGTTTATTTATCTTGTCCTGCATGTGGAGCATGTGTAAAAATATGCACAATAGAAATAGACATTTCACAAAGAGAATCACACACTTTCACACACTTTTCACACACGCAGTGTTGGGTTTTCACGATGTGGCGTGGTGAGTCAATCATTGTGGAATTTCTGACACTGTTGGAAGATTACTGCAGGCTGCCGGCGGTCACGCAACCACGATTTCAGCCGTCCGTGAACCTGCCACACTGTGCAACCCGAGACCACAGATTTGAAGCCACAGAGCCAGATCTTCTGTCTGGGACATTTAGAGGTAAACCTGTGATTTCCTGGGAACAAAGGTCAAAAGCTTTAATTTGGGGTTCTAGAAGTGCATGGATGGGGGCAGCAAAGATCACAGGGGGATCCTGAGGATGTTGTTAAAATGACATTAGCACGAGTTGAAGAAATAATAAGACGCTTTCGAGGCAGGTGTGGCTTGGTCTGCAGATTGGTCGTCTCGCTATCAACCTTCCAGATGTCAAACTGACTTTGAGAAAGACCCTGAACCCCAAATTGCTCCTAATGGTAGACTGAGCTCCTTGAGTGAACGGGTGAATGTGACTGTGCAAAGTTCCTTGGGGACTGTTCAACCAATGAGAAAGCGCTTTTCAAGAGGGGAGCTACGGCTTTTCTCCGCTCAGGAAAAACTTGGCCGCCATTGATGCCCATTAACATGTTCAAAGTTATTGGTGTCCGTTGTCCCTTTTCAAAAGGAGGAGCAGTGAAGACGTGCTTAAAGAGTGCTCACAGCGTGATAAGGTGGGGCAGCCACAACTCGTAGCCGCTGTGTGTCCGGTGAGGGCTTCAGACGCCGTCTTCATATATGGAGAACATATGGGTGTCAGCTTCAATTCAAACCGAGAAATAAACACATTGTACCGATTATTTCACGAACGTGAAGTGTCCTGCCCACACCTTCCTGAGAGGAGGTCTAATCACGATAAGTGAAGACACCTGTCCGGGGCTCCAGAGGCTTGTATGTAATGGATTTGTGGTCTCAGGGGTCTGTCGGATAACTGATATTTCTAAATAAACTCACTGCTGTGCTGGTTTTTTGAACTTTTAGGTCTCCCTCTGCAGGGAGGAAAGGACCTGCTGCTGTAAATTAGATCTTCAGAGCCACAGAGTCTCCGGCGATGGAGATCTGCTCGGGTCCTAAGTAGCTTTCATCTACCGTCCGGAGAAGATTTTCCTCTGAGATACGGCCTGTTCCGGCCACTGAATAAATGTGAATTGAACTGAATTGTTCACACAAAGCTATTTTTCTACAGGGTCTCTGGAAGAAACAGCTGCAGGTTCTACTTATTGGGGGGAGGTTACACTTGAAAGGCTGTTTAACAGTTGCTGGTCTAAACAGGCTTCGTTTCATCTTTGGAGACCATCAGCCTCCACGGCTCTGCTTCCAGGTCCAGTCCTGAGTCCCATGCCTCAAACTTCCATCAAAACATGATTCTACACTCTTCGAGTCCAGTGCACTTAATGGGACAATCCTGTTCATTCTCTCCCCTTTTGATGAAGGTAAACAAAGACCTTCAAAGATTAGAGTCAAAGTCAAACGTTGCTGCTTTCAATAATAACACTGAAGCTTTAAAATTTACAAGCACACAAACTTTAAAGTATTACACTCAGACATATAACAGGAGGATTTTGAGGTTTTAGAGGGGCGTCTGTTGAGTTTACAGGGTGATTTTTTTTTCTTCCTTTCTTGCACGTAGTTAGGCCGACTAATAAATTTTAACACAATATGACTCTTCGACTGTAAATAAGCCTTTTTTTGTTCTTTTTTAATCTTTGTATTGTAAATGTCATCCTGTGCTGTGCATAACACTCTTTAAAGCGTACCGGTATATTAGATCAGCGGTTGGCACCACTGGGCCTCCAGTGCTGCTGTCCTGCATGTTTTAGGTCTCTCCCACTTGAAACACACCTGATTCACGGAGAGCTTGTTACTGGGATTTTTTTTTTTTTACATTTTTACAAGCTTGATGATGACGACATCCCGCAAGAGTGAGGTGTGCTGAAGCAGTGAGGGAGCTAAAACATGCAGGACGTTGGCACTCCAGGCCCGGAGCTGCCTTGCTCTGTATTAGATGTACCAACCTGGACGTGCTTGTATGGCAGAATTTGTTGGCTTATAAGTAGAGCTGGGCAACGATTAAATTTTTTAATCTTGATTAATCACACCCCAATCCTGGAGTTAATCGCTATTAATCGCGATTAAAATGGCTCATTTGAGGTCTGCCGATTCCATTCAAAATGTGTGTGTATTAAATAAATAATTTTACAATTCATCAAATATGATTTATAATAGCTTAAAATACCAAGTCTTTACCAAGATTGCCTCCCAACACACACACACACACACACACACACACACACACACCACCAATAACAGAGCAGATGAAAAATAGAAGTTTCTTATGAGCGCTCACTTCCTCAAACTTCATTCTATCTCCAAGACAGCCTAAATTCTTTCTGCCAATAAACAAGTGCTCTGCAGTTTGCTGCCCAGTAGTATTGTTGGAAATTAGGCAAACCAAGCCCACCCATTGATTTTGGTTTACATAGATGAACCTTTGTTATTCTATGGGTTTTATAGCCCCAGATAAAAGGCAGAATGATCGAGTCGATCAACTTAAAAAATTGTTTAGACAAAAAAATAGGCAGATTTTGAAAAAGATACAAAAATTTTGGAAGAGAGACCATCTTAATGGCATTTATGCGGCCCATCATAGAAATAGGAAGAGTCCTCCATTTATCAATATCCTGTTTCAATTTTTCCACTTTTTCAAGAAAATTTAATTTAAATATTAATTTAGGATTTTTAGGCAAAAATACTCCCAGATACTTCAGCTTGTCTGTGTTTTTAAAAGGAAGATTTTTCAAGAATTGAGAAGTAAGATCCGCACCTAGAACCATGAATTCACTTTTTTGCCAATTAATAGTATAGCCTGAAATTTCCCCAAAAGATTTGATCAAATCCAGCAATGCCGGAACTGAACGTTCAGGTTGAGACAAAAAAAGAACAACGTCATCCGCGTACAGTGAAATATAGTGGTCAACGTTCCCCAGCCGGACTGGATAAATGGATGCACTGCTCCTAATTGCGATGGCTAGGGGCTCAATAGCAACTGCAAAAAGAAGAGGGCTTAAAGGACAGCCTTGACGAGTGCCTCGATGCAAACGAAAAGGTATCGACTGATCTTGATTGGTGAGAATGGAAGATGATGGGTGCTTATATAATAGAGTAACCCAATTTATAAACTGGTTGCCCAGGCCGAATGCTTCCAAGGCAGCTACCATGTAAGCCACCTGGTCAAAAGCCTTTTCTGCATCGAGGCTAAGAGCAACCACTTTTTCAGCTTTCCAGTGCTTATAATACATAATGTTCATTAATCTTCTAACATTAAAAAAAGAAAATCTTTTGGGCACAAACCCCGTTTGATCAGGGTGAACAATAGAGCCAATGTGATTACTTAATCTATTTGCCAGTAATTTAGTAAAGATTTTCACATCCATATTTAATAAAGCAATAGGGCGATAAGAAGAGGGTTCTGTTTCATCCTTTCCTTCTTTTAACAGTAAAGAAATATTGGCCTCATATAATGTCGGCGGGAATTCCTTTGTTTGAAATGAGTGTTTAAACATTCTAAGCAGAAGTGGAGCTACTTTTTCTATGTTTTTCTTGTAGAGTTCAATCCCAAAGCCATCCGGGCCTGCAGTCTTCCAATTGGGGAAGGACTTAATTGTGGATAGTATTTCTTGAATTGTGATATCTGCATTTAAAATATGTTGTGCTTCATCACTTAGTTTAGGTAGATCTAACTTCCTCAACCATGCAGCAATGTCCCCTTTGGAATTTGATTCATAAAGTTTCTCATAATATTCCTTAAATCGATCATTGATGGCTTTAGGGTCAACCACAATCTCACCAGTTCTTAATTTTATTTTATGTATGGTTCTATTGGCCTGAGAGGCTCTCAACTGCCGGGAAAGTAAGTTGTGCGGTTTATCCCCCAGCTCAAAATGCTTTTGTTTAATCCTAATGAGTTGTTCACTTACTTTGGAAGATAAAATAGAGTTGTACTCATATTTTAATCTTAGAATTTCTTGCAAAATTGAGGGGCAGGAAGACACCTTGTGAGCTTGCTCCAGTTGAGTTAATTTGGCTTCTATATCCAACAACTGTTGACTACGTTTCTTCTTAAGAGAGGATTCAAAAGATATAATATGCCCTCGTATCACAACTTTAAAGGTTTCCCACAACACTGAGTCTGACACATCGTGTTTGTCATTGTTTTCAATAAATTCTGAGATTTTATCTGTCAAGAATTGGCAAAATGATTTCTCTGTCAAAAGAAGTGGATTAAGCCACCAGTTATATACTTGCTTTGAGTGTTGCATATTTAGAATTATCGAAGTTGGAGAATGATCAGAGATGAGAATGTTGTGATAGTTTGAAGAGACCACATTGGAAATCAATTTAGAATCAAGTAAAAAATAATCTATTCTGGAATAAGATTTGTGCACTGGTGAAAAAAAAGAGTAGTCTCTTTCAGTGGGATTACGCAATCTCCAAATGTCAACCAAATTGTTAGTACTCATCATAGTGTTCAGTATAGAAGAGGAAGCCAAAACATGAGATGACGGAGAGGATTTATCCAAGTGTGTATCAAGTACACAGTTGAAGTCTCCCCCAACTATAACATTTGTCTCAGAAAGATTAGGGATCAAGTTAAATAAATTCCGAAAAAAAGAAGGATTGTCAAAGTTTGGCCCATATACATTTAAGAGTGTGACATGATATGAATAAATGAAATAAATAAATAAAAGTGCAAATTTCAATCGTTCAACCCACAGTGTGTCTTCAGACTGGTTTTCATAAAAACATGTTACCTCTCACAAGGAAGACTTCCTTCAGATGTTCTTTATCTCTGATGAGTAATCAGGAAGAGGGTTTTCTCTGCTGCATCTTTGAGTTGTTGACTCTGTAAAGCCAATAGAGGAAGAATTAAAAGCAGCAGATACTTTTCATCAAAGACCGGCTAATATTGTCTTTTGTATTTTCACACTCATTCAACCTTTGACATGTTGAATCTGCTGTAATAAAACTCATGAACTACTTGGGGGAAATATAAGTCAATATCTGGATTTGACAGCTGATTGAAAGTCTGTTGTAAGGAATAATGTCAACAAGTGCTTCCAGCAGCAGGCGATCAGACCGGCTGCGGAGAAACTTCCGACCATGCCGTCTGACAAAAACACTTCAGATCATCCATACTCCCGGGACGCTCAGTCCAATCAGCCCTCTTGAGGTTATTCCTCTTCTTCTTCTTCTTCTTCCTGTCACGGACACCATTCCTCTCAACTGGGAACGCTTGAGAAATGCTAACCAGTTCCAGTGATTTTTTTCTTTAGCTGTTACTTGAGACTTCGTTTCTGCTGCTCTGAGCATCCTGCAACACGCCTTTTGGTGTCAGCTTAGCTGAGCACCCAATTCTACAGAGAATAGCCACAGTTCTAAATTGTCCCCATTTGTAGACAATTTGTCTAACTGTGGACTGCTGAACATCCAAAGCCTCTGAGATGACTTGGTAACCTCTTCCAGCTTTATGCTGCTCAGTAAGTCTTTCCTGTCGGTCTTCAGTGATCTCGTCATCTCCAGGCATGGTTCGGATCAGCGATGTGAACATCACAGTCAAAATATTTTAGTGTTTTTAGAGGTCAGAGCGATCCGTACACTCCAACTCCATCCTGCCTCACCCAAGGCTCCCTGGCTTCTGGCTCCAATTAGCTACTTTTGAAATTATTATGAAAAGTGGTTTGCTTACTGTTCCCATTAGCACTGTGCATTTTTACTGGATTACTTCAATGAAGACATGAGACCGGCTGCGTGTGTTTGGGCTTACAACTCCGGACTTGTCTAAACTCGTGACTCAGATGGAGATCAGATGAGATTTTGTGACTGATTAATCAACGAAACGAGGAAATTAAGAAACCTTTCTCCTGCCACTGTGTTTTAGACATGAAATTAGATTTTAGAAATGTTATGTGTATATTTCCATGTGTATGTGTTCACTGGAAATACATTTATTAATGTCATGTGTATAAATAAAGTATAGGTTGTGTGTGTGTGTGTGTGTGTGTGTGTGTGTGTGTGTGTGTGTGTGTGTGTGTGTGTGTTTGTCCTGTTTGTATTTTATGTACATTTTGACAAGTCAAGAAGAAATTAATAATGAAGAAATAAGAGAAGGAGTGTTAAGTATATGTCAAGATATGTTGTATGTCAAATGGTGTTTTATGTTTGTCTGTTTGAAGTAGTCAGATGTCAACATGCCATATTGAATTTTTATGTCAAGCTATGTTTTATATCTGGAAAAATCTAATGTATTTCTTTGTCGAGCTGTTTTTTTTTTTGTTGTTGTTGTTGTTGTTTTGGGGATCTAAGTTAAAGTTAGATGTGTTTATATGTCAAAGTGTTTTATATTTGCCAGACTGAGCTGTGTTTATACATCATAGTATGTTTTACAGTCTGTCTGTGTTGTATGTATGTCACAGTGTGTTGCGTTTGGATGTAACAGTGTGTTTTATACACATCAGGCCCCGTTTACACATGTTCATCTGAAAACAACACTTTCATTGTGCTTTTGGTGTCTGTTTCCAAGACGACGCTGCTCAGCTCTCCTGTCACTTCCATGAAAGTGCACATTGATTAAATTCACTTTCAAAACAAAAACTATCTTCTCATTTATTTCAGATATCTTGATTAAAAACGTGAACTCTAATCCAGGTTTTCCAGAGGGAATGCTCTGTTGTTAGTCTGCCATGTCACTGACAGGACCAATCTGTTTCATCTCGCTTCATCTGTCAGATTGTACGTGTTGGACGATTCTTCGGCCGTTCTGAGCGATGAGTCAGTCGTTGGAGCGGGAGGAGCCGTGGAGCCGTCACCAGACCCGACGCTGGATCCTTCACTTCTAATTGACGCCTCTTTGGAGGACTTCCCGGTGCCGATTCTCCACCAGCGCCACGTCACGCCATGGACGAGGCTCTGTTTTGTCAGGATTTCTCAAAAGCTGAAAAAGGTGGAGGGAGTCGCTGCTCGGCTCGGAGTAAATCTGGATGTCAGCACGTCAAATGGAGCGTGGCATGATGTGTCTTTATTTAACCCTGCAGTTGGAAAAGACTGGCCTGCGTTCACGCTGCAGCTAACAAGTTTAACTTCTCGCCATTTGTTTTTTGGAGTCCGGCGCAGAACCCTGCACACACTTAAATGTTTCCAGACTGTTTGCAGCAGCGGTTTTTGCTTCAAATTTTAGGAGATAGTGAAAACTTCCAAGAAGGCTCCAGGAGAAACTGATGCTGCTGCATGTTCTTCCTGTGCGTGCAAGAAGTTTATGAGGACTGCTCCACCTTCTGAACACAATCCACAGAGTAGAAACGCTAAATCAGGGGGGGGTCAAACATGAGGTCCATGGGCCAGATCCGGCCTGCAAAACCACCAGGCAGATCGTCTCAACTGCAGCGCTCTACGCCGTTCTGGAGCTCGTCTGAGGATCACATGAAGTTTGCAGGTCTGCAGAAACTTGGCCACGTCTGTGAGCCTCATCATCCTCAGATCCCGCTCTGGACTTATTGATCAGGTGGCAGCCGATCAATGCACCGTGCTGGAATCCACCGAGAGCGAGACGCTGCGTCCATAATGTCTGTGGAAACAGCCTGCCTGCCGAGCTGCTTTTTTTAATGCGCCTGTGGCCATGCAAGTGACTGGAA
Source organism: Salarias fasciatus (assembly GCF_902148845.1). NCBI lineage: Eukaryota > Metazoa > Chordata > Actinopteri > Blenniiformes > Blenniidae > Salarias > Salarias fasciatus. The sequence continues at coordinate 30,845,488 of NC_043749.1, forward strand.
CAACTCAATCCAGTGATTAGGAGAGCTGAGCTCTTGGCATTATAGAGTGTATATAAAACTAAAGTTGTGTTGAATCTGAAAGATCGAGTTACTTGTCTAAATCTTGCCGTCAGACAGAGCAGAAATCAAGTAAATCTCACTCGACTGAGCACATGGCAGCAAGTGGGCCTGAGAGAAAGACACTTAGAGAACAAAGTTAGGAAAAAGAGATTGATACAAAACGGAGAAAACCTGCCTCAAGTGATTGATGACACTCAGATCTCTTACGAACACAGAAGCGGGAGGCCGCCGTGGAGTGGACAGCGCTGTTTCTGATAAGCAGTAACCTTCTGTTCAAGTGACGCCGCTGTGAAGATCAAACGACAGCATGTGCAGGACGATATCTTCACAGAGACCATTTTCAGCAGCGGCAGACTGAAACAATGATTCCTGCCAGGCTGAGTGTCACCACTGATAAAGTGAAATACACCCGCAGCAGCACATCAGAGCGTGCAGAAACCTTTAAGAGACACTTAGCCTGTGATTCAGTTAATGTGAAGCAGCCTCTCTCTTGGCTCGGACGTGCATCCGGCATCAAACATCATTCACAGCCGGACAAATGAGGGCGGTTACAGTTCAAGCCTTTGCAAATAGCCTTCACCGCGGCCCGGGTCACCTCCAGTGAGACGAAGAGTCCCCCGGTGGTCGGATCACTGCTGCTTATTCAAGTAATGAAAGAGGAGTACGAATTTAAACGAGACGATACGAGAACTTGGGAGAGGTTGGAGATTCATCAACAGCTGGAGCGTTAAAATCTTCCTTTTAAACTTTTACACACACACACACACACACACACACACACACACACACACACACACACACACACACACACACACACACACACACTGTGTGACACCCCATTGGTCCCTTTTTCTTTTTCTTAGCGTCTTTAGCCAAAAGGATGATTTCCACTAAAACTAACAGTAACTCCACATTGCGTAGGTTTGTATTCCACCGTCATATCACGTCACGTCAGACATCTGAGAATTTCTTTCCAGCATCTCCATCACTAGGACGTGTGCAGAGGACCTATTTACTACCGCCGTGGTTCTCATGAGCAGTAGCAGCATTTCCACAGTCTACATGGAGATGTGCACAGCGTTTTCAAAAAGTTCCACCTTGGGGTTGTTTTCAAACTGTGGCTCCGAGCATCGTTGTCATCATCAAACGGCAACCAAGACGCAAAGAAAAGTTTTGCGTTTTCACTTGGGAAAGTTGTGTAACGTAGACATCAAATCGATAATCTTTCACTGCTTCATTCACAAAACCAGTATACCTCATTAAATATATCTGTTAAAGAGCATCACGAGTTGGGAGTCAGAACAGAACATTGTCCTTACACCATGAGGAAACTCCTGCAGCTTTCAAACAATTAGACTGGAATCAACTCCAGAAAATATGACTCTTTTCTTCTCAGTAAAATGAGTTAAAGAAGTTACTTGGTGTCCCACAAGGAAGCTTATTGGGTCTAACACTAGTCAGACAGACATTGGCCTTGGTGAGGAAAACTCATGTGCCTCTATATGCTGATGACACCATTATTGATCAATGTAGTTCCTCCCTGTCTTCATCAGCAGCCAGATTCCTTTTTCCAGTCTCCATTTAGTTTTAAACACAAATAAAATGACATGCATGGTTTCCAACAGAAATATGATGCAAAAATCCAAATGACCAAAGTGGCAAAGTCCTCGAGGTCGCAGGAAATGACAACAACTAAACAAAAAGAACACAGTCTGAAAGGTTAAACAGCGGCAAACAAGGAGGAACCAGCCACCAGACCACACAGGGGATGCCCAGAATGTAGCCCAGCCACCAGGTGAAGACCAACACACACTCCCACACACACAGCTGAAACACATCAGGGAGAAGCTGAAACCAGAGGCGGTGACAGAAACTCAAAAAAACATCGGAAACTAAACGGGAACCACGACGGAGGAAAAGGAAATGTTGTCATTTCAGTTCAATTCCTATTTGAATCATGTGTTTCTCATGCAGAGTGGCTCTCATGTCAGTTCTGACCGACACATCTGAAAACAGGAAGTGTCTGAATCTAATTCTACAGTTAGATGAAGACTGTCGTCCAAACATCTGTTCTAATATTCTGCCAATTTCACACCTTCCACTGGATTTCATGCTCACTGGGGGAAAACCGGCAATGAACAGGGCTTAAAGTCTTCTAAACATGTGGCTCCATTCTCCAAATAAATGGGGGAAAACTATTTTTTACCAGCTGAACCAGCTAATTTCACAAGAAATAATTGAAACACCTTAAACAGCTTAGATTAACTTAATTAACAAAACTTGCTTAAAAACAATAAATGTCAGGAAAATTACATGGATTGCCTTTGATATTGGCAAATATTTATGCCCCTAATTGGGACGATTCCAATTTTTTCAGCAATGTTTTTTCACGACTCCCAAACATGGCGTCCCATCACATAATTTTTGGTGGCGACTTAAACAATGTTCTATCTTCTTTGGATCGCAGTGTTAGGAGAGATAATCCAGTGTGTAAATCTGTGCGTGTTATTCAATCTTTTCTAGATGTCTATGGACTCGCGGATGTTTGGAGATTTCGGAATCCCAGTTCACGAAAATACTCTTTCTTTTCAAATGTTCACAAAACGTTTTCCCGTATAGATTATTTTTTTCTGGATAAAAAGCTTCTTCCTTTAGTTGCTGACTGTGACTATAAAACCATAGTTATCTCAGATCACTCCCCTGTTGTTCTCTCATTGCGGATCCCAAATGCAAACTGCAACTATCGGCCATGGAGATTTAACCCACTGCTGCTCGCAGATGAAGAATTTAAGAACTTCATTCGATCTCAAATTGAACTGTTTATCAGTATTAATCAAACCCCAGAAGTCTCACATTCAGTGGTGTGGGAATCTCTTAAGGCGTATCTGAGGGGTCAGATAATTTCTTTCTCTGCAAAACAGAGACGAACAGCAATGGAACGCCTCACTAAACTGGCTGATGAGATCGCCAAACTGGATGCCGCTTATTGTAACTCTCCTACTCCTACTTTATATAAACATAGATTACATTTACAAACCGAATATAACATTCTATCTACAAAACAAACTGAATATCTTCTCTCTAAGTCTCGGAGCCACTCTTATGAGCATGGAGAGAAGACCGGTAAACTCTTAGCACAACAGTTGAGACAAAGAACAGCTAACCAGGCTATACCAGAAATACAAAATGATCAAGGCATAAAATGTACAGACAATTTAGATATAAACAATTGTTTTTCAAAATATTATCAAAACTTATACAGTTGCACTCCCACCAGCAATCACTCTGGCTTAGACAATTTCTTCCAAAATCTCCATGTCCCATTGTTGGAATCTGATGTCGCCAATGGTCTTGAAGAACCGATCTCTAATGCTGAAATACATAAGGCCTTAAAGAGCATGCAGTCAGGGAAATCTCCTGGTCCTGACGGATTCCCGTCTGAATTCTATAAGGAATTTGCTCCTCAAATTACTCCACTGTTGAAATTAACATTCGATGAATCTTTTATATCACAATCCCTTCCACCAACAATGCGTCAAGCAGTCATCTCCCTAATTCTAAAAAAAGATAAAGACAGCCTAAACTGTAGTTCATATCGTCCAATATCATTATTAAACGTAGACACAAAAATTCTCGCTAAAGTTTTGGCAAATCGTTTGGAGAAAGTGTTGCCATCCATCATCTCACCTGATCAAACAGGATTTATTAAAAATCGATATTCATTCTTTAATAATAGGCGTTTATTAAATATAATTTATAACCAATCTGAAAACAATATATCTGAAGCAGTTATTTCTCTTGATGCCGAAAAGGCGTTTGATCGGGTGAGATGGGATTTTCTTTTTTATACATTAAGAAGATTTGGGTTTGGAACTAATTTTATATCATGGATTAATGTGCTATATTCCTCTCCCCTTGCAGCAGTTCGAACTAACAATAATCTATCTAATTATTTTCAACTTCAATGTGGTACAAGGCAGGGGTGCCCTTTGTCACCCCTCCTTTTTGCTTTGGCTATTGAACCTTTGGCAATTGCCTTGAGACAGTGCACTGACATCAAAGGGATTTTTCGTGGAACAATGGAGCATAAAGTCTCGCTTTATGCGGATGATATGCTTTTATTTGTCTCAGACCCACCACATAGTCTTCCAAAAGTTCTAGATCTGCTAAAAGAGTTTGGAGTGATCTCTGGATACAAAGTAAACTTTCAGAAATCTGAGGCTATGATCATAGGCGGAACGGTGGGGGAGTTGTCATGTACTTTGGATCCTTTTAAACTCTGTCATAATAAATTCAAATACTTGGGCATATGGATCACGCGGAATCATAAAGAGTTATATAAAGCCAATCATCAGGTGCTGCTGTCAAAACTAAAACAAGAGTTTGAAAAATGGGAGTTGCTGCCTCTTTCACTTGGTGGCAGAATCAATACTATTAAAATGAACATTTTCCCCAAATTTTTGTATTTGTTCCAATGTCTCCCAATTTTCTTGACCAAATCTTTCTTTAAAAATTTAAACAGTCAAATTTCCTCTTTCATTTGGAATAAAAAAACCACAGAGATTAAAACAAAGTATATTACAGAGGCCCCGGAGTGCAGGAGGCTTGGCACTCCCAAACTTTTTATTTTATTATTGGGCATCCAATGTGAAAGCAATGTTGTACTGGACAGAAACTGCTAATTTACCATCATGGGCAGCCCTAGAGAAGTTATCAGTAGTAGAACACGTTGAACCTGTATCTTTGCTGTGTACCAGGTTACCTATGCCAAAACCTATTTCAAATTTTACTTGTAATCCGCTTGTTATTCATTCAATTAAGATATGGAACCAGTTCAGGAGGCATTTTAAACTTGTCAATTTATCCCTTTTTGCATCACCACGAAGAAACTGTATGTTTCCCCCATCATTAATTGATGAGGCCTTCAGCATCTGGACGAACCTTGGAATAACATCACTGCATAAACTTTTCAAAGAGAATGTTTTCATCTCTTTCGAACAACTGAAGACTGAATATTGTATCCCTGGTTCTCACTTCTTCAGATATCTACAAATTAGAAACTTCATCATCTGTAACATGGACTCTTTCCCTTCTTCTCCACCTTCAAGTCTTCTGGACGATATTCTTAAACTCAAACCAGATACCAAGCGTCTCATAAGTACCATCTATGGGTTGTTTAATAAGTATAAGATGGGTAGTTTACAGACACTTAAATGTAAGTGGGAGGAGGACTTAAACACACGGATCTCAGATGAGACGTGGAAAAATATTATCGATCGAATTTTTTCTTCATCTATCTGTCTCAGACATATGGTTGTACAATTTAAAGTGGTACATCGTCTCCATTGGTCAAAAACTAGATTGAGTAAGATTAGGTCTGATTTAGATCCTACGTGTGATCGCTGTAAGCAAGAGCCAGCCTCCTTATTGCATATGTTTTGGACTTGCTCAAAATTACATAATTTTTGGAAATATGTTTTTGATACTTTGTCTAGAACATGTGGTATTGATCTGATCCCCTGCCCATTTATTGCTATATTTGGAGTTACCCTTGATGTAAGACTAACCAAAATGCAAGTCAAATTGATTGCTTTTTGTGCATTATTGGCTCGAAGAAGAATCTTATTGAATTGGAAAGATCCTCATCCACCTAAATGTGGGCACTGGGTGAAGGATATTATGCATTACATTCAACTAGAGAAGATTAGATATACAGTAAGGAGCTCTGTCCAAACATTCTATGACATTTGGAAACCTTTTCTTACTCACTTTAAAAACATCAATGCAAAAGATTTTGTTGAATAATGATGTGAATTTATGTCTTATGTCTGCTCTATTATTTCTGTATTTTTTGTGTTATTGTTGTTTATTATTACAAACACAATGCTTGTTGTATATATGTATATATATTTTTTTCCTTCTTTTTACTTTCTACAGTCTGGCTGGGTATGGTCGAGGGTGGGATTATGTGTTTTGAGGAGAAAAAAAAAACAACTTTGACTGAATATCTGTAATATTGTTGTCAAAAACTGTTGAATAAATAGACCTTGATCAAAAAAAAAAAAAAAAAAAACAATAAATGTAACTAAAAAGGTTAAACAGCTAAAGAGGTTCCAGTGGCTTAAATTGTTAAAAACTGCTATTCATTATTAAGGATTGAAAGGAATCAGAAGAACAGAATCAGAATTCTTCACAGGCGCCTGAAGATATGAGCTCAAGCTAAAACCTAAACTTTTATGATTTTGGGGGAATTCTGTTTGAATTCAGCTGCAGAAATAACAAGAAAAGTGGAACACAAACCTGGTTTGACATCAGGAATGAGGCTAATAAAAATGCTTTGATGGTTTGTCAAATTTCATCTTTTTCCTGACGTTGGACTGAACACTGGCTTCGTTTCCAGACTGTTGCACCAAACCACAGCGCAGCGTGAGGTTAGTGCTGGGTGGAAATGCTACGCTTGTCTCTACGCATCACAAAAACAGCAGAAAATAAAATCTGCCGCCTGCACAACAAACTCCAACCTTCTCTCTTCCAGTTTAGAAGTACAATGATGAGAGAAACACATGAGTTCAAATCACTGAATATTCCATAGAGCTGCTGGTTCAATTCCAAAATAACCTTGGATTAAAAGAAGTTCTTCACTATAACCCAGCTGAATTTAACATGTTAGCAATATTTATGATGACATTAGTGATACAACTACTGTAGTTTGGTTAACATTTCTGAACGAACTCTGCATCGTCCTGCTGATGAAACTTCACCTAACATCCAGGTTATGGAGCATCTTCCTTCCACCCACTGATGTATGAAGAGTAACATTAATTCTGTTGGATCAGAATCAAGAAATTACACCAAGTCATGTTGTGTTTTCCTGAATCATCTGATGTCTGGATTATTTAGTGCTGGATTGTCCATGATGTCTGCAGGAAGTGCACGGTGGGTATTTTTGGAGACTGTACCTCTGCAACACTCTGGAATCCCAACATTCAGTTACTTGATTCTGTCAAGATAGCAGAGGTATAAATAGGTGATTGTTTGAATTTGTCTCTGAATCTTTTTGTTTCTCCGGACTGATAAACATTCCTCCAGCAGAATCTACTCTTCCATGTCCGTGGATGTTCTGCAGTTTTTCTTTTTTTTTTTTTTTCATTTCATTTCTGCATTGCATCGCTCTCTAAATCCCAGGAGGAGACGAGCTGTTGATTTTGATAAACTTAATGTGAATCCAAGCAAGTTGCAGAATCCTTGGCTCTGGAGAGGAAAATCAAAACTCCAGAAAGAGTGAAGAAGGTTTTTTTTATTGGTCAACTTTCCAAGTACTGGTTCAGGGTTTAAGAGTGTTTGGCAACATCTGGAGTAAGTGGAAGGTAAGAAACAGCTCAGTGTGTTAAAGTAGCTCATTTATACATTCTGCCCAATTGTTGAGAACGACATCCACCTACCCATCCATCCATCCATCCATCCATCCATCCATCCATCCATCCATATATTTTACTTCTTCATTCAGCGCACTGGAATTTTATTTATTTATTTATTTTTATTATTTGTTTTAACAGACTCTATATAAAAGCACTCAACATTTATTTAAATGACTTTTTCAGCCAGTTTTCAGTCAGTTTTCTTCAATGCTCCCATAAATACTTAGAGCATAAACATATTGAAACCTCCAAATTAAACGATCTTGCGAACTCTGGATGAAGTGCTACGTTTCACTCTTCAGCTTCAACTTCAAAATATAAAATAAAAATCATGCTTCCTTTGCACATGGGTCATTTTAATCAGTGTATTCATTCCCATCTTAATGTCTTGAGATGTCCTTCTTATGTCAAGTTTGATGTTAGAGTTGCACTCTGAACAGAAACGATGCTGTTTAAAAAATACAACAGAGTCCTTGCACTTTGGGCTCGGTGTGTAATAAAGGTTACTGAGGTGAAAGCATTTCTTATCTCATAAATATTTGTAGTTAACTTACCAAAATGACTAACTAGAGTGAAAAACAAAAAGTAATTATCAGCTATAATTCTCAGTCTGCTGTGTCGTCCTAACTACCACATGGTACTAATGTGACACAATTAATGGCTTCACCAGAAAATAACCTGTTCTGTAGCTGTTTTAACTTAAAATGGTTCATTTTACAGAAATCAGAAAAAAGTGTTTTTTTTAATTGTTAAATAATTTCTTCAAACAAACGAGCGATCTCCTGGATTCCCACAGGTATTTTCCTCTAAATGGGCCATGTGGTGGCGTACAGGTCAGCATGCTAACCTCACAGTCAGAAAACACCCGGTTTGAATCCCTCCCTGAGGGGGTTTTCTGCTTGGAGTTTGCATGTTCTCTCTGTGCATGCTGGTTTTTCCTCCCACAGTCCTAAAGCATGCATTTTAATATGAACTGCCCGTAAATGTGTTTGTCGGATGGATGTATAGACTCCCCCTGTTTCTCCATGTAGACAAGTCATTTAGTGTTTGTTTCTGTTTTCCAAGTTTCAGATGATTCCTCTACATGCACGGTGTCCACAGCTCTGAGAGCTTTAAAGCCAGGATGTGGGATGTGGATTAAATTGATCACTGACTGATGCTGATCAGTATCACAGAACACACGCTGCCACCTGCTGGAGGGCCAGGAGGAGGGGAGCAGAGGTGGAACGGTAGACAGGTGTGTTTTCCATGGTGAAGGACGCCTCTCTCAGTCAGCAGCGTAATAACTTTCATATCTGTGAAACCACTTTGAGAGACAGAGCCAAAGAAAGTCAATAATCCACCTTAAAAGTGTCACAGTCAATCAAAAGTGACCCTTGAACCCATGTGACTACGATCGATTTGCAAAATACTCTGGAAAAACTTTAACGTTTAAACTTGAAGGTTATTTTGGCTCTATTTTACCAGTCAGGCCCAGCCAATATGAAAGCGGGCAATCTGTGGCCCCTGAACGAAAATGAGTCAGACAGCAATAGGCTGGATCGACATGCTGGGCCCCACAGTCCAGGAACCTGCAAAACCAGCGCCATCAGCAAATTAAACCTTGGAGACACAAACAAAGAGTTTAAATACATGAACTCCACCATTTCGACTGTCCAGTTTGGTCTGGCGAAGCAGTCAAGACTGCCTAACCCGAGTGGGGTTCCACAAAACTACCGAGTGAGCAGCATGAAGAGACTCTTCCATCATAAACCACCAAGTCCATTTGACCTGAATCAGTTGGCTCTGAGACCAGACCTACGTCTGCACTGCTAAACATACTGGATGCTATTTTCAGAAATGCCCATAGTTTCATGTGTATCATGCAAATAAATCATCAGAAAAGCAGAATATACCACTGTATATGTAAATGTAAAAACATACAGCTTTACCTTAGTCATTGCTTCGCTTTAATAAATTAATAAAAAACATCAGATTATGAAGAGGCTGAGGATGTGACAACAGGAAGTCTGGCCTCAATCTGCAGCCTCCTGCTGGAGTAGCATCAATCTGTCGCTGCACTCTGCTCCACTTTGCCTCATTTCAGGAGGAAACATTGCAATTGAAATATGTTTTAGGCAGGAAGCTCTCGTGAATCTATGTTTTTATTTCATTGGTTGGTTGGTTTGGGAGAACCGACTTTAAACCATCAACACTTCACTGCAGATGCTCTTCTTTAAAATGCATGTAACTCTTTTAGTCTTCATATAGTGGGTCGTTTCTGGAAACAGCTGGTTGCTGTAACTTTTTAATCAAAATGTACTGCAGCGGGAGGAGAGTGTGCAGGATGTGGAAAGATAAGATCTGCGACACAATCATGGCGAAAGCTTCTAATAAAAAGCAGCAGCGAACATTTTGGCACAAAATGCATCTTCGTCAGAGTCAAGAGAGGCAGAGCTGGTGCAGACGTTTAAACCGCCGCTGTTTTTCTTAAATAATGGAGAGAATATGGACTCTGTTTGTGTTTGAGGAACATGAACTTCAGATCTCACAGGTAGATTTGTTTAAAGTCTTACTAAAAGGAAGGCAGCATGTCGCCCATTTTTATCTTGAACGCAGCTTTATGTCTTTACACTGGCCTCGGTCTCTTCAGGGATTCGGCTGTGGTCGACTTCCTTTGCTGCCTTGTTTCCATCACTCTGCGGGATCCCAGGGTTCTTGTCATTATCCTGGATATCCGTTACGTTTCCCACTGGCGTGGATCAGAGAGTCCATCTCTGGCTCAGTCGTTAGCTTGGTGTCCTCCGTGCAGAGCAGGTGGCTGACTCCAGACTGGCGTCCAGAGCCATGTTTGTGATGATCTGACTGAAGGGACTCAGGCTGATGCAGAGCAGCAGTGGTGGCAGGACAGCCTCGCCGTTAATGCAATGCCTGATGTTAACCATCGGCTTGGAGTCGCCTTGATGCTGGTCCTGATGTGCCGTACGAGTCCGATTAAAGACTAAAACATGGAATGATGCAGTTTGAAGAAAGGAGGAGAAACTACGAGAATACAGTATGTCTTCATATACAGTTAAATATCAAACTACATGAGAACTGACTCACTGAATGAACAAACGACCTAAAAAGAAGCATCTAAAAGACAACTATACATGAACACAAAGTTTTTTTAATTAAGTTATATAATACAGATTGTATTGCTGTGAAAGCTGTAATCGAGGAAACATAAATAAAGTAATGTAGCCCGTCATCAACATAAAGTCTGTGATTGTTTTTTCTTATAGAATAGGAATCATTTATTAATCCCAGAGGGAAATCCTTTAAACCAGTAGTCGAGCTGATTTCATCATTTTTTTTTTTTTTAATGTTTTGCTGTTTAACATGCCAGTGTTCATTTTACAGAGGTTTTATTATTTCTTTCTTTTTTTTTGCCAGCCACCAAACACAAGCATCACTAAAGCTGAAATGTCTTTTTCTAAGATTTTATCTTTATTTTTTTCATCAAGGATTTTTACATTGAAGGGCTCCCACTTGTTTCTTCAAACCAACTGAACTTTTTCGTGATTTTGGTAGAGGGGGAATGTTTCCAGTCACCTCATTTTTTTCTTCTCAGGTGTTCTTCCCCTTCGTTCCGAAGGTCCTCGCTCCGTTTCTCTCATTTTGGGTCATTTCTGTCTCCACATCCAACTCGATGAAGGAGTCTGCCAGGGCTCGCTTTATTGAGGGGCGGCTGTGGAGCAGTCGTCTGACAATCAGGAGGTTGTAAGTTCAATTCCCGTCTCCCCCTGTCTGCATGTCGAAGTGTCCTTGGGCAAGACACTGAACCCTGAGTTGCCCCCGGTGGGTGGACTGAGCGCCTTGCATGGCGGCCGCCTCCACCGGTGTGTGAATGTGTGTGTGAATGGGTGAACGTGATAATGCAGTGTGAAGTGCTTTGGTCTCTGCTGATGCAGAGGAAAAAGTGCTATATAAGTGTAGAACATTTGGCTTTTCCTGAAACATGGCAAACCTGACAGAGCTGGTCCACGTGTTGCTGATGTGTCTGAACCAGGTCCCGCTCTCTTCTGTTCCTCGCCGTCAGCAATGGGTTTCTGGAAGGATTCCTGTATCTCTGTCTCATTTCTCCGTCTTTCTCAGTAATCAGTCTTGGGGTTTGCCACCTCGGTCCCTCTGTTCTGTAGAGCCTGTTTCACGGCCTTGACTTCTGAGGCCTGAACGCTAGTCCTCCCTGTCTGTCAGCGCCTGGTTTTTCTCATGGAGCTCAGTGCCCGACTCTTCTACTTTAGCCTCCAGAGTTCTGACACGGATTTCTGAGGCCTGACGCTCATCGTTCTTGTCCCTCAGCAGTTGGCCTTTCTCCTGGAGCTGAGAGTCCAAGTGTTCTATCCTCCAAAGTTCTGACCTGGCTGCTCAAACTCTTCTTCTCTGTCAGTAGTTTCTTATTCTCTCTTTCCCAACTGCTCATCCAGTTCTTCGTATCTTTGTATTTCCGCCAACAGCACGGTCATAGAATACAGACTGCAGCGCTGCTTGTTTGGCAACGTCAGGAACTCACATCTGATTGGCTCTGGAACCCGGAAGTGTGGCTGTCTAGCCCCGCCCATCAGAATTGTTCCGTCCGGAATCCTCATTTTGAAAGAAATAAACTCGACCAAGACATTGTTGGTCCAGAACAGCCTGTTGGAAGGGAATGATTCTTCAATGTCGGGTGAAAAATGGGAATGATTTTTATTGTTTTCTTCATAAATTCCTTACTTATTGTACCTTTAAACATCTTTTTCGACTAATATAAACTTTGTTTAAAGAAACTTGCTGCTCCAGTAATATACGCTTCACTCTAACCTGTCTGCAGATGTTATTCGGGCATTGCAGACTCCGAATAGACGAGATGATTCATCGTTGGCATTATGGGATGGAGATTTCTGATATTTTTCAACAATAGCTGTTTTTATGCATATCACTGTTAAACAATTGTTAAGATTTTATCTGGATTTTTTTTTCATCTTAGAATTTTACTTTGAGTGCTGCCAATGGTGTCTTTTAAGCAGTGGTGCCCAGGCTGCTCCTGCAGACCTTTCTCTTTGTGTCTATCCTCGCTAAAAGAATGTGGATGTTTGAACTGCTCCTGTTCTTACCCTCCATCCATTCGCCACTTTCCAAATCATGCAGGTTTTTTTCAGAAATGCTGCTTTGGCTGACACATGTAAGGCTCAGTGTCTGTCCAGCAGGAAGTCTCAGCCATCCCAAAATACAACATGCAGCAAAGAAATCTGAATCATGTTAGAAAGCCTGTTAACTAAATCTGTATTTCAAAGAAATAAATAACGTGGAATAGAAATCCCACTTTAATCATTTAAAAAAAGAGTCAAAATGAGGCTTCAGTTCTGATTTCTGCACAAATTTTTATCAAGCAATGACTGGAGTGCTGATGGAGTAGCTGGTCTTGGTCTAATGGAGTGAAGCTGTAAAACCGGAGGACTGAAGCTTTCGTCCAGTGTAAAGTGACACCATGCAGGCTGCCTGTTCGTCCCGCCGGCCGGGGGCTCCCACTGGGACTTTATTTGGTGTTCACGTCCCCAAAGTGAAATCTTGGGAAGGAAGCCACCAATGTTTGGCCCCACAATCCAAACAGGCCACGGATCCCCAACATCTGAGGGCCGCGATAAGATCGTCTACTGTACGGGTCCTCCGGGCTTCAATGGAAGCTTCTATTTCATTAAAGAAATCGAGTTACCTGAAGGAAGCCGAACCAGATGTGCGAGCAGCAGATCTGACACAGATGTATGCTCTTTAAATCACTCTCAGAGCCACTCGGCTGATTGGATTAAAACTCAGAGGTGGTGCTGAAGGACCTTTTGGAAAAGATGATTCAGATAAAGGAGGCTGGGTAAACACTGGCAGAGGGAGGCCGGACCCAGCGTTTCATGTCGGCTTGTCGCTCTGTGCACGCCATCATGTCAGCCTGACCCCAGAGACCCAAACCTCTGCTTCTTCCTGCTGAGAAACTCTTCTTTTCCTCATGAATCAACGGCTTACGGACGAATCACAGAGCCTCTCGAGGTAAATTTGCTGTATAAAGGAAATCACTCACAAAACCAGATAAGAAGAGCACCTGAGCTCTGAACGGCTCTGGCTCTGGACCTGGGTGATAGATGGTATCTGAAGGAAGAGCTTTTACGAAGGCTTTACAGTGTTTCCAGACCACTTACACCAAGAAGAGTGATTACCTCCTGGGTGACAGAACAAAGGAGGAATGTGAAGAGCCGAATCATGAGCTGAAGATGAAGCAGCGTGACTTCAGACAGTGATGTAAATATCTGACATTATTGACCTACCATTCAATTCAACTCAATTCTATGTATTCTATTACTTTTTTAAGACAACAAAATGGCAAAATAGAATTACATTTTCTTCCATTTCCATTTTCACTTGAAAGTGTGGTCGCAGAAGCAGAAGCAAAATGGACATTAAAATATTGGAGCACACCATCTGGGCCCACTAGAGGTCGCTCTATGAATGAGGCTACAGAAAAACCGCCACATCAAAAACCTACAAATGCATCTCTTCTTACATTATGTAAATAATACATGAGTTTTGTTGGGTTTCAATACCACGAATACAAAGAAATAATTACAGCAAGAGTATTATTAAAGTCTCTCTCTAGTTAACAATATTTTTTTCCTGTATTTTTCTTGTTAGAGGCAGAAAATGCTCTATTATCTGGATGCTCGAGGAGGAAGATGCTCTATAATCTGGATGTTACCTCTACCAGCTGGGATTAACTGGTGGCAGAACTCACTCTCTTGGTGTAGTTTCTGTTTTGTGATTCAAATCCGTCCTAATGAAATGAGCAGATTACCACAGCGAGGTCTGGTTTTCTGGGGCCTGAGCCAGCTCTGTTCAGGGCGTGTGTGTGTGTGTGTGTGTGTGTGTGTGTGTGTGTGTGTGTGTGTGTGTGTGTGTGTGTGTGTGGTCACGCCACCTCGTTTGTCTTCTTTTTTAGAGCTCATGTTTTTCTGGTTTCCCATATTAAAAAAGAAAAATCTTTTTCATGTGAGTAACCACTGTGTCCAGTAGTGAAGCTGTTTCTGAGCTGATTGTCTCCTCTGTGGTCCATATTTCTCCTCACACTCAATGTGCGTCACGTAACAGATGATAATTGGAGTATTTTTCATCATTAAATCCTTCTACACCTTATAGAGAGAATACCATTCTGCCCTGCAGGCTGATTGGAACACATATCACACCATATAAACGTGCTTTAAAACCTACTGTAATAAAAAAACAACTCGCACATACTCCATCTGACACATACTACATGAAAAAAAATTTTGATTCCTGAAGTGAGTGCGTGTGCGTGTTACCATTACATGTTACACTTTCTGCTTCACAGTCAAGCTTAATAGTTATAAATTATTCTTTAACTGCAATCATTACTTTGAGTGTTTTATTCATATATATTGTAAATCTATTCATATGTAACTGTCATCAGATAGAGTGAACTACACACATGTTATGTCTCAATGTATGTCCAGATAGGTGAGTATACTTGGATAGATAGATAGATAGATAGATAGATAGATAGATAGATAGATAGATTGATTGATTGATTGATTGATTGATTGATTGATTGATAGTATTTTTAATATTACATGTGGCTTTAAATTACTTTTAATGTAAGAAGCTTTGAAATGGGATGTAAATATAAAATAAATAAAGAACTCGAGCTGGACAGTGTCAGCAGAGTTTAGTGGTCTTACCTCACAAGGAGAAGTATCCAGGTTCGAGTCTGCTTGTGGATTTCTGTGCAGAGTTTGCATGTTCTCCCTGCGTGTGTTTGGACTACAGACCTGCACAAAACAAAAACTCCCGCCAGGCCTCGTGGACACAACGTTTTCAAGTGAAAACGCAACATTAAAACAAAAGAAAGAAACGCAGGTGCAGTGTTACCTGCCTCTCCCTCTGGCTGTGGCTCCGCAGCTGCTTCACTGCTGCCCTCTGCTGTTCACATGATGTATCACACCCAGCGAGACATTTAAAAAAAACAGTGCTTTAAATAAAAAAAATTCATGTTTTAAATGTTATTTTTACACTTCACAAGGTCATCTCGACTTCCCTCAGGCCAGTTTTGTCAATTAGATCTTTTTTTATTCCGTGTTATATGGAACAATGTGCTCATGATTTAATAAAAATTCAAGAGATGCACAGTGTGTATCCTCAATGAAAATAGTTCTGATTTACACTAACTGCTTTACACTAATTTTGTTAAGAAAACTAAAAAAAAAATCGAAAAATTGCAGTCCTGTTTATGTGGTATGACATTACTGGCTGCAATAACCTGTCCCTGTGGGGCCGACGGACGCCCCGGTGCATCCTGGTCTGTCTCACCATGTGGTCGTACACCTTGTGCAGCAATCCCATCTTGGGACTGGGTGTCACATTTATCTGGACAACTTTTAAGATGACTTGTATACCAGTCCTTAACTGTTCAGAGAACTGGCCAACATCCCCGTCCCTGTTCTTACAGACATGGATGTGAACGCTGCTTGCAGGACAATTCAAGCCAAGGAAAGACACTGGATGGAAGTGCCAGGCCTGCTCAGTGGTCCTCTGTGTGTGTTGAACAGGAACTGTTTTCTCTGAGTGGCACGCTCAACTTTCCCTGAGATTGCATTTCGGACTCATACTTTTGCGAATAGTTGCACAAAATCACCTGTAAATATCTGTATATAACTCATGTTTGATTCGTCTGTACATAAAACTTTTGAGATATAGAGTTTGGATTTGCTATACAAGTGATAAAAAATGATTCATTATACATTTGTGATTTTCATTGTTAAAAAAATGTGTTTTTTATGGCGTAATTTTAGTGCCAAAACTCCGCGCGCAAAAAAATCATAATCGCGCACAGTTAAGCCACTCTCTGTGCGCTGGCGATGCCTCTCCGCGCGCGCATGGTCTCTTTCTGCGCGCGACATCACTTTCTGTGCGCGCGCTACATCACTTTCTGTGCGCGAGCGATCTCTTTATGCACGCGCGGTGACATGTCTGAGCTGTCTGCTCGCGCGGTGGTGTTGCCTTTTGGCACTCAGGGGGCGGGCTTTGAGTTGACGCCACTCAACTCCTTCTCCTTTGTGATTGGTTGCTCTAAACGTCTACTGTCTTCCGGTCAGAGCCAATCAGAGGTTAAGTAAGGCGGGTCGTCATCATTTGGCGGCAGAATTGGAAAATTGAGGAGTAAAATGGACATAACATAACCTCCATACAGTGATTTGATTACTGTGGAGGAGACCTGGCTGTTTCCTGGGAGGAGAAAGAAGGAATAAAAACGTTTTCATGGAGCCATCAAGGCTATCTGTCTCAAATGTAGGCTATATGTAAATTATATTTGATTTATATCTGTTAGTGTATATCTGTTATTCATCTAATGATAAATCTCTCTTAGATTTTTTTTAATTACATTTTTTGTATCTGCTAGTGTATATCTGTTATTTATTTAAGTATATCTGTCTTAGATTTATATGTAAATTATATCTAATTCATATCTGTTAGTCTATATTTGTTATTTGATTATATCTGTCTTGAAATAATATGTAAACTCTATTGAATTATGTTGTTTAGTTTATATCTGTTATTCAATTATGCATATCCTAAATTTATAGTTAATTTTTTCTCATTTTTTTCTGTCTTTTTCCCTCTCTCTCAGATTTCATTTGATTTTATGCCAGGATCAGTGAAGTACTTTTGCTTTTTTTTTTTCTTTCTTTGTTTTGAGCAGGTGATATGTTGATAAGTTTCATAAGTCACAAAAGTAATAGACCCATTTGAAGACAGTAGACGTTTAGAGCAACCAATCACAAAGGAGAAGGAGTTAAGTGGCGTCAACTCAAAGCCCGCCCCCTGAGTGCCAAAAGGCAACACCACCGCGCGAGCAGACAGCTCAGACATGTCACCGCGCATGTAGAAAGAGATCGCACGCAAACAAAAAGTGATGTCGCGCGTGTAAAAAGTGACCGCGCGCGCAGAAAGACACCACGCGCGCGCGGAGAGGCATCGCGATAATGATTTTTTTGCGCGCGGAATTTTGGCACTAAAATGACGCCATCGTTTTTTTTCCATCCGAATGTGGAGTAAGAGTTCTTCAGAAGATATTAAACTAAATGCGGGATTAATTTCCCGTCGATGCATCTCACTGATCATTTAAGCTGATGTATGGATTTTAAAGATTTAAAAGATCAGAGTACTGTAAGCGGCATCCTGACTGTAGTAGAGGAAAAATAACTGAGAAGTCATTAAACGCATTCAGAACTGAATTATTGTCAAATGATTGGAATGCCATTATGAAAAAGACAATACTGATATATTGACAGTCAATGAAACATTGAAATATTCAAGTAACTACCGTATTGGCCCGAATATAAGACAATGTTTTTTTTCTAGAAATTGCATCCTCAAAAGTGGGTTCGTGTTATAATCGCGGACTTACGGTAGATGGTCAATACCCATCCGCGCCGCTAGATGGAGCCAAAGTATAACTGACCAGAGAGCGAGTGGAGCGATGAAACGAGATGAAATGATCTGATGAAAAATGGCGGATCATCTTGAACAAAGGGGCTGAACGCTGGACAACTGAGCAAACAACAGAGGCGAAGTTATGATACCAACTTTAAACTGATGGTGATCAACGCAGCAGAGTCATCAAACTACTGACAAGCCGCCAGGAGATCTGGTGGAGCAGAGCCTCGTTCTTATTGGAGAGCAGAGAAAAAACGCCTACAGATGCTAACGCTATGAGAAAAGCTTTCTGTGGTCCTGAGAGCGACGCTTCAGAGAGACTGATAGAAGGGTGAGTGAATACGTCTCTGAAAGACGGAAAGACGGAATGCCCACCACCAGAGCCTGATTCAGCTGAAGGCACTGGCTATTCGAAGAAACACCTCATGGATGCACTGGGACGCATCATCAGTGATGTTTCCTGGGGTCATTGGGTGTTTCGGGTCTCTCAACATCATACACCCTCACCCAGGCGACCCAGCCGGGGGTGATCAAGCCCCGACTTGCGTCCCAGTAGCAGCCCACGGATCTGCCCTCTTCATCCAAAGCCACCGGGTGGCCTTTTCGGCGGCTTCACTTGCGGACTTGATGGCCCTCTTCTTTGCCACTCCTGCGATGCCCAGGTGGCTCAGGACCTTGCACAAAGACCGTCCTGCAAAACCCCTGCAGCCTACCTCTATGGGCTCATAGAAGGTCCTCCAGCCTCCCCCCCTGCACTCCTCCACCAGTTCCTGGTACTTGGCCCTCTTCCTCTCATTTGCTTCCTCCATGTTTTCTTCCCAGGGCACTGTCAACTCCAGTATGATCAGCTGTTTTGTAGACTGAGAGGTCATGATCATATCTGGGCGGAGGGTAGTTGTTGCGATGTGCTGGGGGAACCTCAGCTGCTTCCCCAGGTCGACCTGCAGCTGCCAGTCGGATGCTGTGTGGAGTAGGCCAGTTGTCTTCTGGTGGTTTGATTTGGGTTTTTCTCCAGCTTTGACGAAGGAGATTGCCTTCTTTGGAGCTTGATGGTTCTTGCTGGAGCGGATGGCTGAGGCTGCGCTCTCCGCGACTGCCTTAAGCATCTGGTCATGGCGCCAGCGATAGCGACCCTTTGCCAGGGCCTTCGGGCAGCCGCTGAGGAGGTGTTCTAAAGAGCCTCTACCAGGACTCAGCGGGCAGGAGGGTGTCTCACTTTTCCCCCACACATGGAGGTTCGCTGGGCTTGGCAGGGCATCATAGACTGCTTGCACCAGGAAGCGGACCCGCTGGAAATCTGGCTGCAAGATGTTTGTCCAGGTGATCCTGCGCTGCAGTGCGCTCTCCCACCTTGTCCACGCTCCCTGTTGCCGCAGTCCTACTGCCCTGCTCACTCGTTCTTCCTCCACCCCTGCTCTGACTTCCTCCTGGATCAGGTGGTGCCTTCCCTTCCCGTAGGTCTGGCTAATGGGGATCTTTGGGAAGAAACCCAAGCCCGTTCTGCCTGTCGCCACAGTGTCCACCAACGCCTTCTGTCTTAGGCGTGACTCTGCCAGCTCCACTGCTTCCCATGCCTTCCACTTCCTTCCTGTCCTCACCTCGATCCCGGCTGCTGAAACCTTGCAGTCCTTTGAGTCCCTGTATTGTAAGGCTTCTCTAGTGCGTGCCACCTTGAACTCTTCTGTGAGGCCACTGAGAGGAAGCTGCAGGATGTTACTTGTCCCATACAGGGCAGCGCTGGTAAGGCTGCGGGGAAGGCCCAGCCACTTTCGAAGAAAGCCGCTGATCTTCCTCTCTAGGGTCTCCACTGCTGTCATTGGGACTGCATAAATTTGCAGGGGCCACAGGATGCGGGGCAGGATTGAATGCTGGTAGATCCAGGCTTTAAACCTACCAGGCAGGCCAGACTTGTCTACCTTGGTAAGCCAGGTTCCAAGCTCTGCACTGGTCTTCTGGATGGCTGCTGAGTCCTTCAGGGTGGAGTCAAAGAGTTTCCCCAAGCTCTTGACAGGTTGCTCCGTGATGGTTGGGATGACAGTTCCTGAAAGTTATTTACATCATTTATGCAGTTTGGACCCCTTGAGGCTTCTTATTTGTTGCCTATGGTTTCTTATTTTGAGAAAGAGAATACATTTTTTATTCAATACTGTAGTAATATTTTTTCATTTTATATCTCGTGAAATGTTATCTCAGTTGTGAGTTTTTGAGTTTAGAATAATTGTATAATAAAAATTTGTTTTATCAGTGACCTTATTGTCTTCAGCATTTTTTTTTCCACAAAATGATCTTTGAAAAATAGGGGTCGTGTTATAATCGGAGTCGTCTTATATTCGGGCCAATGCGGTACATGATAAAAATACACTGAAAAGTGTGTTTCAGAAGCTGAAGTGGATCAGTGGAAGGGGCTGGATGAGGACTTCAAAGCTCAAACATGAATCTGTCTAATAAATGACTGGCTCTGTGGCTGAGGTGTTCAGGGATGATTTTATCTGATTATTTTGGAAAACACTGAGTGGACATTAGGTTTGTAAATGATTTGATGAATGTGTATTTATTTAATTTGGGGACAGCTGCTGACATTTATATTTGGTTGTGAAGTGATTTAAAACACTGTTGAATTAGACAAGTTAAAAGGGGGCGGGGTCCCAAGTTTTACTTCCCACGGCAGCTTTTTTGGAAACTTTTTTTTTGCCATTTGTATTGTGTGTTTTTTATTGTTCAAAATAAATACTGCAGGTTCCTTAGCCCCGTCTTCCTGGTGAGCAGTCAAACACCATAAACTCTCTGTAATCTGCACATCTGCCTCATTAACCTGCACACTGACCGAAGTTGGCGCCACCCACAGTCCACAGCAGGTAGTGCAGAAAAATAAACCAACTTGAAAGATAGCTGCTGCAGACACACTCTACCAGGTCTACACGTGTTTGTTACCGTAATTCAACTCAATCCGTGTTGTAAATGTGGATTATATGAGCAATTTAATCTGGTTACAGCTCTGCAATCTGAAATTTAGTGAGAAGACTAAAAGACACTCTATAATCTGGATTAAATTTTTAAGGCCTTTCCCCTGAGCATCCATAACAGTGAAAATGCCAAAGCTGGTACTTCATTGTGATGAAAACATTCACACTGAAACAATCCAGAGTCGGGCGTTTGGTTTTTTTCATTTTTATTTTTCACACTTCAATCTGTCGATTTCAAGCGCTGGAGCTCGCTGAGCTGTAAAACCGTTAGACCCGGCCTGCGGTGGCAGGAGTCCGGCCGGCCGCAGCGGGGGCGGGTGGGGGCGTTGCACATGTTTTGGCCCTTCAAGTCAAATTAAATATTCACAATAAAAAGGAAGAAAATGAGGCAACAAAACAGTAAGACTTCGACGACGGAGCGGGAACACAGTGTGCTTTGGTGTCTGTCGTCTCTCGCCGTGGGAGAGCTTCACCGTCGTCTCTGCCTGCCTCACGCCATTCAAGTACAGTTTGAATTAAGTGCTAATGGAGGGCAGTGTTAATGTGAGCACACTGGAATAAGGCAGCGGCGCGATCAACTGTCTGCCTCGATCCGACGTGATATGGAGGAGAGAGAGAGAGAGAGAGAGAGGAAGCGCTCGGTCGCCCGCCGCCTCGAGACGAGGGAAGTGAAGATTCCACGAGAGAGGAGGGAATGACGTTAACGGCGGGAGGAATCCGACGGGTCGCGCTGAGCAAGAGGAGAGGCGGCGAGGAGAGGCGACGGGACCGACTCGAGGCGTGTGAGAGCACGCAGCAATCAGCTGATGTTTGATTGGCCTTCAGGTGTGTGTGTGTATATGTGTGGAAGCGTCTCTGAATCTTTGAGGCCACGCCTCCTCCTGCTGGCTCCCCCTCTTCCGGCTGGCCGGGGCCTCAGTAGCGGTAGTGGTCGGGTTTGAAGGGCCCGTCGGCGGGGAGGCCCAGGTACTTGGCCTGCTTGTCTGACAGCTTGGTGAGCTTCACGCCCAGTTTGTCCAGATGGGCCGCCGCCACCTGCTCGTCCAGCTGGGGGGGGGGGACAAACAGGAAGCTTAAACTCTGAGCCAATCACAGGCCAGCACACACTCCCAGCACAGCCCTAAACCAGGGGCGCCAGGATCCACATTCAGCAGGGCGGAGCGGGAGAATCCAGCTTTAACAGCCGGCTATTTCAACAATTTCTCCGGAAAACGACTCCAATCTCCACACAAAGCCAATTTCAATGAACGACAGTCAAGTCTCCAGAGAGGATCCACTGACCTTCTTGGGCAGGAAGTAGACTCCCAGCGGGTATTTGGCCGTGTTGGTCCACAGCTCGATCTGAGCCAGCACCTAGAGGACGGAGCAGCGGGTGAAGCCGGGCCATCGGAGCCGACAGGGGTCAGAGTGGCGGCGGGGGGCGTGACCCCGGGGTCTGACCTGGTTGGTGAAGGAGTTGCTCATGACGAAGGACGGGTGGCCCATCGCGCAGCCCAGGTTGACCAGCCGGCCCTCGGCCAGGATGATGACGTGACGGCCGTTCTTCAGGCGGTAGCGGTCCACCTGGGGGGGGCGGAAGGAGGAGGTTAGCAGCTCTACGGTGAAGCCGGTCCAGCGGTCTCCAGATGTGGACACATGTCGGTGGAGAGATTCACTCCGAGTCCTCGACGGCCCGAGTCTCAGTGCAGACCTCCACCGTCGCTCTCTGCCTCCTCATGACACAGCCGAGACACTCAGTCGAGCTGCAACGCCTCGAGGGGCATTTTCACCGCCTGACCCTCATCGGGACGCGTCTCCCAGCAGGAAGTTAAAGCAGCCGATTCACTGGCGTGATTCCGTGTTAATCATGCGACACGAGGAACTGCTCGGTGCATTTCCTCTCAGCTTCAGGCTTGGTTTCACGCTCCATGAATCACAACCTCGTCCCCTTTCAAACACACTCAGGAGGATATTTTCCCATCAGGTCTGGTTTCAATGCAGCTTTTGATCATGTTCAAGTTGTCGAGCCTAAAGTGCTTCACACACACACTGTGATTCATCCTGTAGGATTATTTTATAGATAACCAGCTCTAAAGTCCATTTGAGACGAATCAGTCGTGCAATTATTAACAGTCTGGTGCTGCTGCTTTCCGAGCCGGGGTTCAGGTTTGACTCCGGTTGAGTCTTCTTCCTGTGTTGAAGCTCATAAATGAGCTTAACAGGCTGTAAGAGGGCGTTTAATATTTATGCAGCTCATTCAACAAACAAAACACTCGTTCAGCCTCGTCTGACGCCGTTCCATTGCGTTTTGGTGTCTGCTGACACGACAACGTTGCTTTGAGACACAAAATACAACCTTTCAAAATCTTTCCTGAAGCAAAAACACAAAAACGATGTGTTTTCACTTTGAGCTCGAGCGACTCCGGACTTCTTACCTGAGGCTTGACGTTGATCTTCTGGACGGCGTTCTTGGTGAGCCAGCTCACGTCGATCTCGCAGTCGAAGTGTCCGATGTTGCAGACGATGGCGTCGTCCTTCATTTTCTCGAAGTGCCTGAAGAAGAAGAAAAGCCGTCAGAGTCGCGCAGGACGGCGGATCGACGGGGATTCGGAGGCGGTGGGGGGCCGGCCGGGCTTACTGTCCGAGGATGATGTCCTCACAGCCGGTGGTCGTCACGAAGATGTTCCCTTCCTTGCAGGCTTCGTCCATGGTGGTCACTTCATAACCTGCAAAGAGAAAAAATCAACCCTTTAGCTATTAGATCAACTGCATTTTTCCAGCTTTAAAACAGTCAAAATACGTTATTTTAAACACCCAACAGTTCTTGAGTTTTTCTGTGTTTATAGAGCAGTGCGCACTCCAAACCTGCCAGCTGAGACGAGCTGGAAGATAAGAATAGAAAGAAATGTTCTGCTGGACCCTGGAAAAGTTTGGTGGAGCTATTTTTACACAACAGACATTCAAACCTCTCTTAAAATGAAGTTCTCAATAAGAGCGGATTGTTATCTGAGCTTAAACAAACAGGGCGCCCTGTACCGCTCGGCGCCGCTTCACTTCGAGCGATCAGTAAAATCCTGCCGTGATAAAGTTTTTCATTCAGAGAACATCCGATGAAAAGATGAGTCTATTTTCACAAAACCAAGGAAAAATGACTGGAACCTCAACATAAAGCCACTTTCAATTAAAACTTCTGGTGTAAAATTCAGTGAAATGTCCAGAAACATCCTGCATGTTTTTACAGACTCTGCCTGACAGCACGGCTCTGAGGCTAATGCTAGGTAGCCAACTGCCATGATACGACTTCTCAGCTCGGGTCTCAGCGCGGTGTCCTTCCTGCTACTCTTAAGAAATTTACTGAAAAACAATCAATGTATCCTTTGAACTTTAAACCATTTGCTTGGTTTGTTTCAGGCCAGACTGGAGCTTGCTGCAGGCCGGATTCGGCCTCTCGCCACTCACCCTCCATGGCCGCCTGCAGGGCGTTGATGGGGTCGATCTCGGTGACGATGACGCGGGCGCCGAAGCCCCGCAGGGCCTGCACGCAGCCCTTCCCCACGTCGCCGTAGCCGGCCACCACGGCCACCTTGCCGGCGATCATCACGTCGGTGGCGCGCTTGATGCCGTCGATCAGACTCTCCCTGCAGCCGTACAGGTTGTCGAACTTGCTCTGCGTTGCGGGAGGCGGACATGGCGGTCAGAACACGCCGTCACGGGTTTCTGGACTTAACGGAGCTCGAGTGGATACCTTGGTGACGGAGTCGTTGACGTTGATGGCGGGGATCTTCAGCTCGCCCTTCTTCATCATCTTGTACAGGTTGTGGACGCCGGTGGTGGTCTCCTCCGACACGCCACGGATACCTGCAGACGCCACAACCGGCACAGTCAGTCTGCTGCCCCTGAAAGGAGACGTTTGACTTCCTGCAGACGCACCGATACCCAAACCGGTACAGAGTGACACAGTGAGAAACTCATGCATTTCTAAAACAGAGGAACCTGCAGACCAGGATGCTGTTTGAGTGTCGGTGGAGAGATTCACTCCGAGTCCTCGACGGGTCCGAGTCTCAGTGCAGACCCCCACCGCTCGCTCTCTGCCTCCTCATGACACAGCCGGGACACCGACAGTCCAGCTGCAACGCCTCGAGGGGCATTCGGGAGCGCCTGACCTCTGAACCCACCCGCCAGCAGCTTGGGGTACTTCTGGTGCACCAGGTTGGTGAGGTCTCCTCCGTCGTCCAGGATCATGTTGAGCGGCTGGCCGTCCTTGAAGTAGATCGTCTGCTCGATGCACCACACGTACTCCTCGTCCGTCTCGCCCTTCCAGGCGTAAACTGCAGACACACACACACACACACACACGGGTGCTTTCTGTGTGTGTTCCTCCAACACACTCTCAGTAACTAAACCTCTAGACCCTCAGTGGTGGACCTTCACTGAGTTAAGCTCTTCTCTTCGATCTCAAAGCTAAAAACAGCTAGAAAAAAGGAGAAAAAAAATCCCTGAAAGGACTAAAACTGCCAGAAATTAAAAACTGACTTGAAAGAATAGTGAAGCTTGTTGAAATAATGATTAAAAGAAAGACCATGTTTTGAGCCTCATTTCCATGTGGTCCCTGTTCTGTCCTGAAGGTGGCGCTGTAAACAGACCGTCTTACCTGGGATGCCGGCCTTAGCGATGGCGGCAGCAGCGTGATCCTGAGTGGAGAAAATGTTGCAGCTTGACCACTGGACCTGAGGACGGGAGGAAAGAGGCCAGTCAGGAAGGAGAGAATCGGGACGCTCACTCCTCCAGACGCTCTGATCCGAGTGTCGGTGGAGAGATTCACTCCGAGTCCTCGACGAGTCCGAGTCCCAGTGCAGACCTCCACCGCTCGCTCTCTGCCACCTTATGACACAGCCGAGACACTCACAGTCGAGCTGCAACGCCTCAAGGGGCATTCCAAACAAACACAAGCTAACGCAATCACGCACGTCTGCAGATGAAAATCTGATTTGGTGATAAATCATTCTTTCCATTTTTCAGCAGGGATCTACAGACAGGCCTGTGGGAAGAACTCTAGAAATGGTGCATCATGCTTGAAAGACAAATACAAAATACTGAATTGTAGAATCATGCTTTGTGTGAATGCTTCCATCTAGTGTACAAAACACATAACTGCATTTCAGGAAATCCCAAAGATGTAAATCAAAGTTTTTATTCTGAATACATGTAGTTAAATAAGAAGAAATGCTCTGCGCTGCAGGAGACGAGGGATGGCTGTCCTCACAGACTGAGGCAGACTGGGTGGAAAACAAACAGAGAAAGCTGGCTAATATTTGTTCTGTGTGCAGGATCCTGCAGGATGAGACCGGTCCTGGTCGGCCTGATAAACGGCAGCCCGATAAGAGGATGCAGCGGCAGCGGCCTGGAGATGGACGAGGCGCGCAGGTCTGATCCAATCAGCCCCAGCAGAGTGTAGCTGCGAGGCAGGGAGCAGTCCAGAGCTGCACTCAATTAAGCTCCAATGGCTTCAAGTCAGCAAAAGGACAAACTAAAACAAAGTCTGGGCTTCTTTTCTCTTTTTCACTACTCCTAGAAATGTTTCACCAGATTGGAAGAAGTTCAAAGAAACAGTTAGTGAAGCTCTGTGGAAACTCAGCCGGTGCAAAAAATAAAAGCACAATGGATCCACTTGTTCTCTAATCAATGTTTAAATAAGTGGTTCTCATTTTTCCTTATTTAAGATTATAGCTGCTCCACATGCCTCAAACGGTAAAACGAGTTTTTCAGTCAGACACTGAACCTCGAGTTGCTCCAACCAAGGTCAGTCGTCATACGTGTGTGTGTGTGTGTGTGTGTGTGTGTGTGTGTGTGTGTGTGTGTGTGTGTGTGTGTGTGTGTGTGTGGTACTGCTGCTCATGGACACCAGGTCCATTTTAATATCTCAGAGGTTAACCAACACTGGCTGATAAGGTTTTCGTTCACTTTATGGCTTTATATGTTGTTTAGTAACTTATTTATTGTTGCATTACAATATTAGCCTCTGATTGCTTCACACACGAAACAATTAATAGGTGACTTGTCTATAACCGAATTTCTTTTATGATGTGTCCTCTTCAATATCGCCTCATGACGTCTGGTTTCTCTGCGAGCTGTCAAATCTCCATGCTTTGACTGGAATCTGATATTAAAATTAAACTTTTCCAACTTCCATTTACTCATAACAAACAGGCATTATAAAGCACTTTTATAGAGAACAAAACCTAAATCTTCCATATGAGCAAGAGAAGACGGAGAGGAGAAACTTCCTTTGAACAGGCGCAGACTCCCGGGTGGAGACGACGTCCTGCAGGAGCAGACTAAATTTCTGCGGCGGAATTCAAATTTGTTGGCTTTTTCTGAGGGCTGTGTGAACCGGGAGCTGCTAAAGCCCTTTGTGAAGGTGAGAGAGGAGGAAGAGCAGGAAACGTCACCTCGGCGCCGAGGGCCTGCAGGGTCTCGATGAGCACGGCGGTCTGCAGGGTCATGTGCAGGCAGCCGGCGATGCGGGCGCCCTTCAGGGGCTTGGACTGGCCGTACAGCTCCCTCATCTTCATGAGGCCAGGCATCTCATTCTCGGCGATATCAATGGCCTTCCGGCCCCAATCAGCCAGGCTGATATCGGCTACAAGAGACAGGAGGAGAGGGAAGGGCGGGAAGACGTCAAACTGTGGACAAACAGGACGAGTACTCCAGTGTTCAGGTTACACATTTTACAAAAGACAGCGTTTTATAAACTCCTTTTAAAACCTCACAAATCTGGAAAAACTTCTTTTAATACACTTTACTAACTGTGAAACTCAGTTATATTACATGTTCCTTCAGAACAAAAGGTTCTTTCTTCACGCCTCAGTCTTTATGACTTTATTAGAAATAATGGCAAAGGGCGATCATGGCGTGATCAGTCACACGAACCGTCACAAAGATGAAAGGATATTTATGGACCACTAGTATTGATTAATCTGATCATAAACAACCAGTTTGTTTCAAGGAAACACAAGACTTGTTAATTACCATCAACCTGACCATGTTTTATTTTTAGGGTAAAAGTTTTTTTGGTGTAAAAATTGTGAAACTGCTAAGAGTGCGACAGTCACAAGACAAACCCTGAACCTGAAGGGAAGTGGGATCATGCACTGGAGACCAGCATTGAAAAAAAATTTTTTTAAAAAATGGCTATTTTAGGAAGAGAAAGAATCGGATAAATGTGCAGATAAAACCTGTGAGCCTCTTATTTCTTTTAATGTTTGATCATGTCCCTCTACAAAGTCTACCCAAAGTAAAATGTGCATGTGAATAATCAGTCCAGCTCTGTCATGTAGTAACTGATGGGATTATTAAATATTTCTGAGACACTGACCACCAGTCATTCATTCACTTGTAGAGATTAATAAAAAAAAAAAAAACCAATGGAATCGTGTAAGTGAGAAAATATAGCATTGGACTAAATCAAACTACAAAAAATGCACATCAAAACTGAAGAAATGAGAAGTAAATGAAAGATTGCATGAACCAACACGTCTGACCAAGTTAAAGGAGAATGCGTGGACTTCGCCTCTGGCCTATCTGTTAGCAGCACATTGTGCAACTTGCTCTGCAGCCAGCTGCTGCACGCTGTGCAGAGCAGCAGTCACAGCAGGTGTGCTACAACACAGAAGACGCATTCAAACAGAGCTTTTGAAAATTGGACCATCTCCAAAATCGCGCAGTTCTCGCACTCAAGTGTGTTTTATTATGTTGAAACGGAAGCAGGAGCTGTGCATGTCGTTGCGCTTCTAATTTACCCACTCTTCCTCGCTGTAACTCGTTTTCACACTTCCGGAGCAAAGCTAAACCGCAGAATAAAGTTGTGACTCAAAAAAATCTCACAATGTGTGATAAAAGACAAGTAAAAGACAAGTAATCTTTCACAGAAAGACAACACCACGTGCAGCAGCCGCTTCTTTCAGAGCAGCTTATTTTCTGCCTGTTCCTGTCGCTCACGCGCAGGGCATTGTGGGAAGTGTAGTTCACGTGCGGACCAGCACACAGGAGAGTCTGCAGTAGGTGAACTACAATACCCACTGACCTCCGGCGCACGAGAGGAACACGCTGACGGGTTCATGTCGATTCATTCTCAGGTTTACAACAAAGTCTGCAAACTACGAAAATCAAATGCAGTTAAAGTGCAAAACACAAGCTAGAGTGACTGCTGGGCAGCTAGCTGATTGTAAACAATGTAAGCTAGCGGTGAAAACAACTCATGCTAGGTGCTATCAAGTTAGCAAGAACGAAGCCGGAGCACAACATTAACCCCACAAACTGGAACTCACCGACTTTGTAGGGGAGTTTGTCAGTCATGGTTCTGAGGTGTTTTGGTGCAGGCAGGGTGAGAGGAGCGGCTACCGGGCCGACAGACAGCGGCAGAGAGGGAGGGACCGCAGCGCGACGGCTCGTTTTTAATGTTCGGACTTTACGCGAGGGGGCGGGACCAACGCCGGTATCCTCTGGATTCCTATTGGCTGTTCAATCTCCCGCCCCCTGCGCGGATTACGTGATTGGGCAGCAGGTGACGTAAGCTAGGCAGCCAATCAGAAGTCGACCTGCAGAGTGGGTTTTAGCGGGTTTTGTCTGGACTCTGTCAGTGTTTTCTTGTTTAACAGTAGCTGTGTAATTATTGTATTATCTTATGTAATTCTGGCTTTTGAGGTATAACATGACTGGGCACCGACGGTCTGAATCAAGAAAAGATAAATAAAAGAAGACATGCTAAAATATTAAAATAATCACCCCTGCTGAGCACCAGATGTTTTTACATGAGCACTTTCTTCTTACTGAGAGACAAGATGTTCCTGTTTACATGAATACTGCTTGACAAATGAGATTAAACAGCAAAATTTTCAGGTGAAATTTTAATTTTTGTTACATTCACTATGACGATGGTCGGCGACATTTAAAATGTAGCTTTTTGACAACTGCTCTCAGAGCACAACTTTTCAAAAATGCCCCAATTCCATCCTCATATAAACAGGGTGAAACACAACTTCCTGAAAACACTCAGGCTCCATCTCTGTGAAGAGACGGAGCCTGACCGATGCAGGAGAGCTCTGCTGTACACTCCTCATATTAACATCAATCTCTTGTTTTGCTAGTTTGTTGCATCCATTATTTGAGTCCATGTCAAAACAGCTATTACCCTCCAGCAAGAAGATCCAGGTTTGATTCTGTAATCTGTTTGTCATTCCTCCCCGAGTGTATGTTAGCTTAAGAGAGTCTGAATGATCTGTATGTGTGTGCAGGAGTGAACGTTTCTCTGTGTTAGCCAGTGAAGGGTGTTGGCCACATTTAGCTCCTGCCCACCATGACCCCCATCTGAATGCAGCTGGCAGAGAATGTGCATGTCTTAAAATAAGTACACGTAATCAGATGAAATGATCATTGGACTAATGTGCATGAAAAAATAAGTGTGACTGATAATCAGAATATCCTATAATGAATATTATTATTTAATAATAATAATAATAATAATAAAATCAGTTCATTTAGGTTGGATAAGACTTGTAGCTTTGGTAGATACACATTAAACTGCAGACTGTGAACACCCCAGGAGAGCTGCAGTATTAAAGGCTGTCTGACCCAGAAGGGAAGCTTTTACAATTTAGATCTTGTTAAACTAACTGAAATCCATATCTGTCACAAAATGTGTTATGCATGAAAAATTTCCATGTCAAAGACGTAGTCAGTGTTTCTCACCTGTCACCAGTCATTATCTTTTGGCTAATCAAAGGATATGTTGATGTGTCCTTGGGCAAAACAGTGAACCATGTTGAAACCATGCCTTGAACATGCCATCACGCGTGTCTCATCCTGTACTTAATACCCAATTATTTCAAAACTCACTTGTCTTTAGTCTGTGACTGATTTCAGCCAAATTCTCAGTGATCGCCATTAGGCATTATTTTCAGCAGTCATAATCCTGCTAAATTTGATGCAGCTATGGAGAAATGTTTGTTTGCACACAGTAATTAATGTTGGATCTCTTGAAAAGATCAAAGAACTGATCTTTATCTGGTTTACTGTACCAGATGACAGACCTGAGGCAAAGCAGCAGAAAGACCCCAGCGCCCTTCAGGATCACATGACCAAAGCTTCTGCAGAGAGATTTCAGAAAAGCTGCTGGTGGTTTGTAAGTGTAGAGTCGTGTTGGAACATTCAGGTTAATGCTAAGCCACCATGTGTCAGTCTCACCGAGGGTCAGAAGGTCGCTCTCAGGTCCTTTCACTGCTGCAAGCTGCTATATTTAAATATCTAAACACAGAAGCATGCAGGACATCTGCACCAGGAACTGGAAATTTTTTGACTCTTTTCATACAAATAAGAGTCAGAGCACTTCTTCAAGTTTCATGTAAAGAGATCTGCAGTAAAGAGAATGGGCTTATTCTGTTTTATGAAATAATATAGATTTAACGTGGCCGGAGTTCAGCATGGACTCACTCACAGAAATACTACACTACAGCTAATTTAAGAGTGTGTTTCAAGTGGACTCACACCCTCTGCTTGGCCTGATAAACTTTCCCTGAGGATGTTTTCCAGCTTTTCTTTCCCTCCTTTGGAACATAAGTTCTCCAAGTCAACTCCACTGTATAAACGCTCAAGGTGGAAAGTTACTATTACAGTTGATTCAGGGTGTCTTGTGTGGAATTCGCATATTCTACCTGTGTGTGTGTGTGTGTGTGTGTGTGTGTGTGTGTGTGTGTGTGTGTGTGTGTGTGTGTGTGTGTGTGTGTGTGTGGATCTTAAAGAAACTACACTTGTATCCAATTTAACAGCCTTGAGTATTCATAAGATCATACGACTCCATATACCCCACAACATTTTCAAGAGAAAACACAAAATGTTAACTGTGTTTTGGGGTCAGTTTACTTGTCCTTTGACCTTAAACTCCTGACACAACGTAGTGTCAAGACAGGCGCTCATTAGATGAACTCCTATCGTTGTTTGGAGTGAACAGTGATGGGCAAGTTACTTTTAAGCCACTTTACTTTTTGCAGGCCGTTGTTGAATAAAATAAATAGGTATTGGAAAAAATGCTTTTGTGTTTGTGTTGGAGCACAGTGGATAACATTCCATGGCTAGTTAGTAGTTATTCAGTGCTGTGGATGCAAATAAACTGAAATGGTCAGTTTCATCAACAGTTTGTAAAATAACATCAGTACAGACTGAAATAAGGGCTGCAGGGGAGTTCAGTCAGTAGCCTTTATTTATTGAGAGCACTGGAAAAACCTTTAAAAGTATCTAAAAGTTACTTTTCAGTAATGCATTACTTTTTGGTTTAAGTAACTGAGTTATTAAGTTACTTTTTTCATGAAGCAACTATTAACTGTAACTAGTTACTATTTTTCAGTAACTATCACAAAACTGTCAGTAACTGAGTTACAAATTTTTAAAATAATTAATAACTATTCAAAGAAACTATTGAATTATTTAAAAAAATGTGTTTAAATATGTCAAAGAATGTGGATGATCTCTGAATGGACCTTTAAGATGCATCAATTACTTATACAACTGAATCTATGATGAATTAATTAAATAGACACTTCACAGAATAAATCACAACCTGGAAACACTACATTAATGTAAATTACTCAAACGCTGATGTGTGATAATACTCGTATGAGACAAGACACCAGTCAAATGTGAATTGTCACTGTAGATAGCATTTCTACATTTGTGAAAGAATGAAACACAGTGGCTGTATGTCAACAGATGTCTGTACTTGCAGTTAAAAGCTGCCTTTGAATGATCAGGGCTCTGTGGCTGTATCTGTCACGTCACGTGACTCACTTTGCAGCAATACGGTTCCTTCTGTGCATGATGACGTCATGTAGAACTTTCCTGACTGAGGAGTTGCAACAATGTATCAGTTTTACATGACGTCATCACCTAATGCGACCTAGATATGCAAATGAGCAGTTATGTAAATTTGATGGCACAATTTTGAACTTCCCTGACTTGGCAACAATGTATCTGTTTTGAAACAACCTTTTTTTTTTTTTTTTTTTTAACAAAACAGTAAACTACTAGAATGAAGGACCAGAGAGAGAGAGAGAGAGAGAGGGGCGACACAGGTTAAGGACTGTAGGATTTTGCTCGACTTCTCTCAGTCTGTCATGCTGGGAGCTCAGTAGCTGTAACCGTTGCTCTCGGATCGGTGGTCAAATATCCACATTTTGTCTTCTTCAAATATATCAAACAAAATAGCAGGAAAAAACTGGAGGACTGTCCCTCTGTACAGCTGGCGGTAATGTGTGACTGCACACGTCAACCGATGAACCATCCCCAACAACCGTGTGCTCGACGGAGGAACCCAGCAGTGTTTGTGGAGATACGACCAACAGGTAAGAGCATTACACTGGTTCATTTTCCTGGACTTCATCTGAACAACCCTGGCGTGCCGGACTGCCGGAGCGACGCTCCGGATGGAAGCAGGGCTGCTCAGTGATGGGAAAATCACAAACACCACCCTTTAGGTCAATGTTTTTTTAATTTTGTCATTTTCACAAATCCACAAAATGTTTCACAAATTTCTAAATACTTTATTGAATGTTTCACATCTTTACAATACCCTGGTCCAATGTGTTTGAGCCATGAAGATTACTTTGAAATATGCTTTATTTTTTCCATTTTCAGAAAAAAATGTTAAAGCTATAGTGTGCAACTTTAAATGTCTATGAATGTCCGTTTTAGCCAAGCCACTACTAGTGGAGATGACAAAATGCAGATTAAGCTGATCGGCTCCTCTAACATCTCGCGGGATTTTTCAATATATATAATTCTTGCTTTGCTTGTCGACTGGCGACATTCCCGAGCTGGAACGCAGGAAATTACGCATTTTACGTCACAACAAGAAGGGAGGGGGAGGACGCGCGGAGGGTCTCATAGCAACAGGCAGAGCTCAGGCAGACCGAGGAAGCGACATGGCGGAAAATCCAAAGAAACGGCCGAGAAAGAGTCCTGAAGTGGATCCTACCAACAAAAAAAAAGCCTGGACGGTCGGCAGAAGGATTGCTGGCGAAGAAGGAAAGTGACCGACGGTTGGGGGGAGGGGGGGGACACCGGCGTACGTCATGTGGAAGCGCCGGCTTTATTGTTGTAAGAACGCAGAATTCCGCTAGAGGGCGACCGAAGTTACGCACTACAGCTTTAAACAAATTCAGTTCTGGTTGTTGGGCAAAGTTGTCTCAACTGAAATGTTTGTTTTTACATCAGTACATACAGAAAAGGGATAAACAGCCGCTCCTCATGCAAAATTATTTTTCCCTTAACTGCCGAATCACAAGCCAACTTCAGTTTCATGCTTTCAGTGGAAATAGAACAATAAGCTGCTCTGCATGGATTAAATCCACCGAGTGAGTCCAGACAGAAACATAACAGCTGCTTTAAACAGGAATTTTTCATTTAAAAATGAGCCAGAACTTTATCAAGTCAACACTATTCAACAACGCAGCAGGAGGCCGCCTGTTTTGGCTCAATAGTCACTTAGAAAACACCAAAAGACTCGAAAATATAAAATGTCTGTTCCAGGAAGCAGCTGCTCATCTGACAGTATTTCACAGAAAAAATAAAAAAATAAAGGCCCTGGTCAGATTCCCACAATCCAGCAAATGTCTTTATTTTGCATTCTGTAAAAGTTTGGTTTGGGATGAAAAGAGAATGGAGTGATTTGTGAACAAAAAGACGACCATCTGGAGTCAGCCTCGGTTTGCTGCGGTCACTCCGTCCCTTTGGAGGACAGCAGGACCCGACGGCGCGGTGCCTTCAGCGTTTCAGCCTGGTGTAACCTCCACGCCTCCTCCTTCACCCTGCTGTCGCCGTGTTCTGAGAGGAGCTCTGCCTCTTCCTCGTGGTCCTCCTCCCCCCGAGGAAAAGCAGACACGATCAGAAACATGGAGGAGAGAAGCACCCGGAGGCCGGCGAGGCTCGAGGAATCCAGCTGGAAGCCGGAGACTTTCTCCACACGCTTCAAGTGTGTGACGACGGTGTCTCCCAGCCGTCTCTCCAGCAGCACTGGGACTCTGGGTCCACCCTGTGGACGGAACATACAGGAGACGACAGAAAAGACATGTCTCACACAGTGCCAGTGTGCATGTCATCTGTGTGTTACAGTCCGTGTCGTCCCTCTGAGTGTGTGTGTTGCAGTCAGTATCAAACCTTGAGGGAGACCCGGCGGAGACGTTCCGGCCCTCGTCCTCCTCCGGCAAAACCTTCACCAGGATCTGAAGAAGAGCAGGACAGTCAGATTAACTCACTGGCAGCCACTTCAGAGCAGACAGCTCCATCCTGACAGAGTTTTAGGGATTATTCAATGAACTTCAGGACTACATAAACATTGAAACCATCTGAAGAAACTTTCGATTCTCTTCTTATGTCAGGAAAAGAAAGTTTGATTCAAGCCATTTTGGATCTTGAGAAATCAGCATTAGAACATAAGGTGGTTTCAGTAAAAACACCCGATTTTAAACAAAAAAAAAAAAAAAAAAGATTTTTCTACAGTGAAGCAAATTCAAGCACAACGGTGACCGACGCCCATTTTTTTTGTTTGTTTTAGTGATCCCACAAACATCCTGTTTGCTTCTATGAAACAAACACTACACAGGAAAAAAGCCACGTTCAGACCGAACGCGAGAAGGTGAACGCGGGTCAATTTTGAGGTCCGATGCTGAACAAGGCCGGACCCCCCCCCCCGAGGACACGCCTCGAGTCTGTGGTGGGAAGGAGGGGCTTCGGCCTTGTTTGCTGTGTTTGCTAAGCATCATGGCTGACCCTGTTGAGAGTGGCTTGGCTTCATTTGCTTCATAAAGCCAGACGACACCGTCGGTGGACGGTACGCCGTGCCTGGGTGCACGACATTATCCAGAGACGGTCGGAGTTTGGCGAGTTTCACCATCTGCTCCAGGAGCTGCGCCAGGACGAGCGTCGCTTTCAGCAGTAATGGATACATTCAGCCATAGACTGAAATGTGATGAAATCAAATATTGTGAAACCTTTTTTGGAGAAGTCACACAGGCTCCATCATTTTCTTACCCAACCAATAAGGCACATTTTGGTGTAGATGTTCATATAAAGTTTTAAACTGTTTTGAATCAGAATAAAAGTATCTTATTCATTGTTGTATTATCTCTTCAGGTTTCCTACTGGACCATTGCCAACAGCTTCAGGGTCGGCGTCTCCACTGTCTCTACTATCATCCCCGATGTGGCGAAGCCATGTGGGACTGCCTAGCCAAGGAGTTTCTGGATGGGAAGCATGTGAAGCTGAGGACACCTCCCAACTGTGGCTCTCTCTTCTTCAACCACAAGGGGGAGCACTCCATTGTGCTCCTTGCTGTTGTGGATGCCAGGTACCAGTTCCGCGTCATAGATGCTGGAGGTTATGGTCAAACCAGCGACGGGGGATCTTGGGAAACTCCACCTTTGGGCAGGCCCTTCGTGAAGGCAGGATCTGCACCTGCCAGGAGCTGACCACAGACGACTCCAGCCTCATGTGTTTGTGGCAGACGAGGCATTCCGCTGCGCAGAAACCTGATGCGGCCCTTTTCCCGGACGTGGTGGTCTTACCCGAGAGCAGCGCGTCTTCAACTGCTTCCTGTCCTGAGCTGTTGCTGTGTTGGCGCCAAAGGTTCCAAATTTACCAGAACTGTGCTGTTTCCATATAATTTATCCATTTGAAATTTTAACAAATTCCTTTGAATGAAGAGGCACCTTCTGCAGAAGAACATCTCATCCTCCGAGAGACTTGGGAGGTGGAGCAGGAGCTTTGGCTCTGGACCTCAGGGTCGCCAACATCTCCTCCTCCCACTCCGACGGCCCGGAGCCGTGGCGCCTCTTCCCGGCTCTCTTCCTCGGA
This sequence comes from Salarias fasciatus, assembly GCF_902148845.1. NCBI lineage: Eukaryota > Metazoa > Chordata > Actinopteri > Blenniiformes > Blenniidae > Salarias > Salarias fasciatus. The sequence continues at coordinate 30,882,302 of NC_043749.1, forward strand.
CCTTCAAAGAAAAAGTAAAATGACAATGCTGACAGCAGAAACATGTTTCACTGAAAGGTTTTTTTACACAAGCAAAACTTGACAATTATTAACAATTAACTTTTATACAAAATATTAAACTAACATTATCTGTAAAATCAATCTTTAGTTTTAAATATGGAGCCAAATATATTCATAAAAGGTTTGGAGAAATTCATGTAAATTACACACCCTAAATTACAAAAACTAAGTACATTTTTAAACTGACAACTTTACACACCTGGTGGTGGAGCAGCAGAGGAAGGGCCGGCCTGCAGCAGAGGAGCCAGCCGTAGAGGCAGCAGGGCCTGGGCCAGGCATACCCAGCCAGGACTCTGGGTCTTGTGTCCTCCAGCAGGTTCGAAAGGGTATAATAAAAGAAATAAAAAATAAGACCTCATAAGGGCAAGCATTTGTATTATCAGATTGTTTTTACTGCTATTATAGCTGCTGCAACTACACTGATGACTACTACAGCAAATGATAATATTTAATTACATGAAAAATACTCTAGAATGACTGCAATGAGTCACAATCCTGGTTTTATTTTGTCAGCCTTGTACAACATATTTTCATAGCTTCATTTGAGAGACCTCATGCACCTGAAAGCTCTGCTGCTGCTGCTTCTGGCTCCTCTGGGCGCCCTGCGTCCTGATCCCCCTGGGCCCTCCGTGGGGTCAAATTCCCAGTCCTTTCCCTTGGTGCCACGGAGGGCTCCAGAAAGGACAAGACAGCAAGGTACCGCCACGTGGCACCTTCCCCTGCTGCTCCACCACTCTTCTCTTCTCCCTGATGTCGGTGTCCCTGAGGCTCTTCCACCGCGCTCTGCAAACCTCCTGTGAAAGAAGAGACGACTAGTCAGCAATAAAAAGCAAACAGTGCCTGGATAGACAGTGCTAACACCATCTTTTGGGTAGGTGAAAAGGCGGGTGAGTGCAATAAGATGGTCACTGTGAAAAACACTTCTACAACTAACCTTTTCCACCACCTGCGAACAAACCACACGAGCATGAAGAATGTCTAAAACTACGCAACTCCAAAACACCCACAAGCTCGACTGAAAGAGCGAGTAAATCAGCAAAACAGCAAAGCTTAAAGGTGTAATACAACATTTTGATTTCCGGGTGGATCACCTAAATAATTGGTGGGTCTGTTTGTCAATCATTCTGATGAGCTGTTTTCGTAAGGCGGTTCTCCGTGCTTGCGCCCAATCAGCTTCTCCCTTTTGCGCATGCGCATTCAGAGTGTTTATGTAGCCGGTGAGCTTCTGAGCTCGTACTTACCGACGGCGAGTCTGACATAATGAAACAGGAACTGTTTCGGAAAAAAAAAGCTTTATTTATGAGCGAGGCGGATCGCAGAAACTGTAAACAGAGCCGTGCACGCCGGAGAAGAGGAGATCGCGCTCGTACACTTCCGCGTTTCCTGGGAGAAGCAGGAGAGCCGGGCGGATGGTCTGGAGCATGCGCGTTGTTCAAAAAGTGAGTAACAGACGTGGGGCTTCGTCTTTTCGAGAAAATCGTGTATTAGACCTTTAACCGAGTCCCTCAGCAAACACGTGCCATACAACAAAGCAAGTGAACGGTGGCAAGACATTACCACCGCCATCACAAATTTCACAGCCAAGGAAATGATGGCGATTAAAGTGGTGGAGAGTGAAGACTTCAGGCAACTTGTTCACGTCCTTGATCCGAGATATGAAGTGCCAAGTCGCAAATATTTTTCTCAGACCGCTCCACCAAACTTGTACAACTCAACTCGCAAAACGCTGACGGAGAAACTGCAGAATGTCGAGCACTTTTCAACGACCACAGATTTGTGGTCGAGCCGGACCTCCGAGCCGGACCTCTCCTTGACTGTGCACTTCATCGATGAATCCTGGCTTCTGAAGAGCTACTGCTTGCAGACTTCTTACTTTCCACAGGACCACACAGGTGACATCATTGCACTGGGTTTGAAAGATGCTCTTACTGCGTGGTCACTAAAAGAAGAACGCATGGCATGCATGACAACCGACAGCGGTGCAAACGTCATCAGTGCACTCCGGACCAACAGCTGGAACAGGCTGCCTTGTTTTGGACACCAGCTTCATATTGCGATCGGTGAGTAACCTTAATAGATCCATCGGTAACACTTTTTTTTAAGATTTAATGTAAGAGTGACGTAATTGAATCATATTCACAACTTGACGCCTGCTATTAACATGAGTAGTGCTTTATGAATGTTGCCATGAAGAGTCATTTCAGTGTCATTATACTGCTGCTGCTAATACTAGCCTACTACTAGGACTGGGCAACATAGCCTAGAAATAAAATCCCAGATTTCTTTCCACAACAGTCATCTTACCATTTAATCAATTTTTCCTTCTCAAATAGATAGATAGATAGATATATATGACATAAAAACGAAATAAATCAAGTTGTGCCTTCATGCTGCCTAAATATTTCCCTTTAAGTCAAAGTCTGAGTCATAAAAGGTTGATTATGTAGTATAAATGTAGGCAGGTTTAACCACAGAAACACTAAAAGGTTAAAGCATTTTACAGTATTGGCATGAAACTCTCTGATCAATATTTAATCTAATAACAAAACTCATATGCCTATAAATGTGCTTGTGCAAAACCTTTTAAGGCCGACCATCATGAAAACTGTATTTTTTTTTTTTTTTTTTTTTACAAATTGCAACAGCTTACAATAGGACTAAGGCAAAAAAATGTATTTGATATTTATTTTTTTTTAATTTTCTGCAGAAAATAATTAGAATTAATCCACTTAATTTTTTTGTCCAGCTCTACCTACTACCACAAATAATACAAATATTCCTTCATAATAAATAAATGTAATAATAAGCCCATGTGCCTGAGAATCTCAGGTCACAAAATGTTTAATTGGTTAACAGATGTCTTTTTTTTTTTTTTTGGATGAAACGTTTTCCGGAGAGGAGCATGCGTGATCCAAGAGTGGACCGTGCCATTGGAGTTTGGAAGAAGGCGGTGGGGGCTTTTTCCAGCAGCTGGAAATTGAAGAAAGCCCTCAGTGATGCTCAAGAACAACTGAAGCTTCCTGACCACAAACTAATCACTGAATCACCCACAAGATGGGGCTCCAGACAGCGAATGATTGAGCGATTTGTTGAGCAAGAGAAGGCCATCCGTCATGTGTTGGGTGAAGACAGAAAGCGCCGTCATCTCATCCCGTCCTGGCAAGACCTCGAGGTGCTCGAATCAGTAAGCAAAGCCCTTGGTCCTCTGTTAGAGTTTACAGATGCGCTTTCAGGTGAGAAAGTTGTCACAGTGTCCTACCTCAAACCTGTCCTGTCGCTGTTCAACACTGAGGTCCTGGCAGTTAAGACTGATGACACAGACCTAACCAAAACAATCAAAGAAACCATCCTGGACTACCTGAACACCAAGTACAAAGACGACATTGACCTCTTGAGTTTGGTATCCACACTCGACCCCCGCTTTAAAAACCGCTACAATGATGCACACCAGGTTGAAGCAGCTTCATCAGCCATCACCACTGAGCCATGGAAACTGAGCAAGACCGCATTTCCTCAGGCCCATCTACCAGTGCAGCTCAGGGCACCCCAGCAAAAGGTGCAGCAGGAGAGGACAACACCAGGGAGCCACCCAAAAAGGCCAAAGAAATCGTTTGGGTGTTACTTCAAAAAACAAGGCACAAGAGAAGAGGAGTCAACTGCCACTTCTACTGAAAATGAGCTCAAGAGCTACCTGATGATCCCTGAGCTGGACAGTGATGTCCATCCTCTCCACTGGGAATCACAAGAGGCGAATTTCCCCAGGCTGGCAAAACTGGCCAGAAAATATCTCTGCATACCCGCCTCAAGCAGCGCTTCAGAAAGGGCCTTCAGCACAGGAGGGAATGTTGTAACCTGTCAGGGCTTCACTGAAGCCTGATGCTGGAGACAGATGTGTTTTTGGCAAAAAACTTGTAGTAAAGCATCATGAACTGTTGACCTTTATTTATTTTTTGCACAGTTTGAGCCAAATTTGTATGACAGTGCTGCTGTAGTGACAATACTTGGTTATTGTTTTTTCTAATTGATTTAACATTTTTGTTTACAATTTAATGGCACTTTAATTTATTGATATTTGTAAGAAATTTTCATTTATTTTTTTACAAAAGCTTGTGTAAGATTATATAGCTGGAGCAGACCTTATGGCATATCCTCCTAGGGCTGGACGATATGGCCAAAAATGTTATCACGATATAGGTCTTAATTTCGGTCGATACGACATAATTCCCATATCGATATAAATAATACAAAAGCCTCAGAAAAACGGTTAAGAATCATGCACATAATGTACCTGTAAAACTAGAAATTATTTATCCAGGAAGCTCCTCCAGTATAACATTTTAGAAATAAAAACTACAATAAATTAAATGTTTACCTTTTATTTAAGAAATATGAAATCACTGTCAAATAAACAGAAGTTTCACCTTTTTCAATATAAATAGCTTTAACTTTACACTTAAATACAGTTATGTTATTGTTATAGATTCAAACAAAGCTGCTTCAACCAGGAAGAAAAATAAAAGTGCTCAGAATTACTAAGGGTAAGTGCAGAATCACTTAAGGTTGTAGTGATTATGGTGACACTGCAGCGAATCCCTGTACTTTTTTTTTTTTTTGTGGCATTTGTCTTCACTGTTTCAGCGTCTTGTAAATTGTAGACGGTCCCTTAACCCCGCAGCACCACCGGCTGCTCATATAAATCAATATTGTTTCTGATGCTTGACAGACAGATACTTTTAATAAAAATGAGCTTGTAGCATGTAGTCCACCTCACAGCGATGGGATGGAGGCGCCCTCTGTATGTTCCGACGTTTTGTTAAAGAGTTATTGAGACCGAAAGTCTGCATCTGTCAACATGCTGCTAACTTTACTGGACTGTTCAGTGAATGATATTCCTAATTCGTGGTCACGAATTAATATTTCATGCGCATGATTTATTATTTCGTGGCTACAGATTAGCTTGTGGAAGCTTGTTCAGTCGCGTTTACATCACGAGTTCTCATTTTGGAGCTCAAACTCACCGCGATGGAGCTTAGCTTGTAGCCTGAGCTGAGGACGGCCAGCTGTGGCTGCAGATCACTGACCACTCTCTTGCGGCGCTTTCTGTTCAGCTTGAATCGGCGGCGCCGTGAACAGCAATTAGTGATTGTGAAACGCAGACTGTAATGCACTGTATCGAAATTTTGTTTAAAACTCATATCACCATTATTGAATAAAAATATACCGCAGTATATATTGATATCGAAATTCTGTCCAGCACTATATTCTCCTGTGACTAGTTAGTCATCAAATTTTGTTGGGCAGTATTTTGCAGAAGGTCATAACATCTTTGTGTGCAATGAGTGTTTTGTATCCTGCACTTTGAAAATAAGAAAGAGCTGTTGTGTGTATAGAGAATTTACATCAGTATGGTCTAAATGGACGGGGTACGTTAAACCTGTGAGATCCGATTTTATTTGAATTAACCGAAAATCTGTGATGACCCCTCTTTTTCTTTAATAATTCTAGGAAATGTGTTTTTGTAAGCTCCCTGTTGTGTTCTGGTTTGTGTTATATTGGTTATGTGTTACAACAATGAATGGCTTAAACAAGAAAACTTGAGAGACAACAAGGATAGAGACACTGAGACTCTTTACAATTAAGCATTCAAGATCTGTCTGGAAAAAAACCCGAACTTTTATGGAATACCTCACAATGGATCTTGATATATATGGATGACTGCAAAAGATGTTTGGTGCATTGAAAATGTTAGAAATATACGTGCCTTTCAAATAAAAATAGAATTTCAAAATATATATATATATATATACACATCAGTTTTTTGGGGGAAAAAAGTCACATTTTAAGGGATATCGCCAGATTATCGTTATTGTGAAATTTAAAAAAAATATAGAGATATTATTTTTTTCCCCATATCGCCCACCTCCTCACTGACCCTTCTCCAAGCAAGGCTTTTTTGTTCCTGTACAAAAAAGGGTTTTTGTCTCAGAGCTCTGGGCGGGCGCACACGGCGACAATTTGCTCCTCCATGGTGGTTGTAGTGCTTCCCTTCCGGTCCCCGCTCCCTGACCGACGTCACCATAGAGACGCTCTCTGATTGGTTCGCCGCAAAAACGCCGTGTGAAGAGTTCAGCGTCGGCCGCAAAACCGCCGACGCCAGAACGCCCCTACGCGCCGCCGGGATTCTCACCGCCGGTGAACGCACATTCCCCATTGTTTTTCAATTATATTTTGACACAAACATGCAGAAATCATTTGGCGGTGTGAACGGGCCTTCAGCTGCTCGTTGCTACGCTCGCCATGGCCACCCACATTTTTTTCGCCAGCAGCCCGATCCTTCGCGATCGCGACACTCCTGACAGCAGATCCACCGCCAGACAGACTGTTCCACCGTCTGCTAATTGCACTTTGTCTCCACTAGATTTCACCATTTTCCTCTCTCAACCCACAATTCACCAAAGGCCGCATTTTTAATAGCAGCCGATCTGCCGCTTGGAGGAAAACAGAACCGTTGCCCCCTACTGGGGAAGAAATAAATTGCCCACAGGTCTGAAATTCACACAAGATGAAAAACATTTTGATCTGCTGCTCCCATGAGAAAAAGTAAAAGACCTCTTTGTCAGTTAATGAGATGAAGATGGCGGCTGAGGAAACGCGTACCTCCACCACCTCCCCCGCAGCGGGCATCAGTCCGGTCCGATACCAGCATTCAGAGAGCAGTCGGCGGGGATGGAGGGTTATGGCAGCCTCCACGACTGGAACCCTCGTGTCAGAGGAGAAGTGGCGAAGAACCGGGTGCTCTGTGTGTTGATGTCCCCTCAGGAAGTAGGCCCCCTTCACTGTCATCCAGTCAGCAAACTGCTCCAAAACAGTGACAGTGGTGCAATGGACACGGTTCTTTTTCTGAGCTCCTGGAATGATCCTGGAGTCGTCGCCTCCCTCCTCATCCTCCTCCTGCAGCCACCATCAGTACTTTCACTGGTGGTGGTGACTGCTGGTTCTTCTCCGAGTGGTTCAGAACCCTCCTCAAAGACATTCTGCAATGATGAAATAGAAAAAGAAAGATTAGTGGACATTCTGAGAAATAATAAGGTTTGCAGTTTTCTTTACTTTCCCATGGCAGTATGGAACACACCGAAGCCGGATATTTTCTGGATATTTCATATTGGATAATCATCAGCATTATGACTGAGACGGGATTCTGTGGTGTTTACACTGTTTATGTTAAGAAGTCACAGTAACACTGTCATTTCAATGCTCACTACAGAGTTCATCGGTATTGATAAAGTTTTGAATTGATCAGTTTGGTAAAAACTTATCCAACAGAGTTTGACGAAAAACAGAAAATAGACCATAAAAAAGTTTAAACTTATAAATCAACAGGAAATTAATAGTTTAGCGCTTTGAGATTATTTGAAATGTAAAGCACATCAAAAATAAAATGTATTATTATTATTATTATTATTATTAGTGTGAATGTTGCAGTAAGGCTCCACTTCCCTTTTAAAGCAAGCAATTTTCCCATGTGCGTTTTCTCTCTTTTTGGCATGGGATTATAGATTTTAAATACATTTAATGAAACCCGTCAATCTTACCACAGAATCAGCATAAATACACACACCTTTACTGATTAATGGACTTAATGTTTTTGGTGTAAATTCTCACAATGTAATCAATTTAGCAATACTAAACAACTCAATGGGAATTCCTGAATCAAAACCCTTAAAATGAATGTTTTTTACGATGTTACATCCTTCAGAAACATAAAAAGCAGAATACACCCCAGAATGGCCGCCGGCACGGTGCTCACTGCAACACGTGGCGACTCGCTACCAAGAGGGGGGATTTCAGCCTGAGAAACTCCCAGAAGTTCTCCTTCGACAGTTCTCAGCCCTCTAAAACGGGATTTTTCAGTCAGTTTGTCATAGAATAAAATATTTCTCAGTTTTTACTGTGACACTCTAAGTTTTCATACCTTTTTCTCGTTTTTCTAGAGCAGAGCTCAGTCCGTCCAGAAGCGTGCACAGTCGCGATTCGGCCTGTCGTGTCTTCTTCAGGCGCCGTGCACGCAAAATAACTGAAAATGACAAGTTTGTGGCTGTTCGGCACAGATAGGCAGAGTTCTGCTGTCTCTGGTGCAGAAAAAGATTTTCTGAGAGGGGTCCAGCTGCAGTACTCCACTCTCAGGACCCGGTCTGCAGCCAGATTGTCTTGGATTTTTTTAGTGTCCACTCAGAGGAAAAGCTCAACTCCCTACTTCCGGTTTTGGGGAAAATAAACTTCCGGTTTTTCAATATAAAAAACCAAACGCGCCTAAATATAAGATAGAAATAAATACTGATCAGAAGTGAAAAACAAGTATTAATTGCCCCTCGTGCAGGCGGGTCACACCCTCAGTGGTCGCTCTGTAAAAGTCAGAGCAGCTGGGAAGAGAATCCAGCCTGATAGAGAAGAGCCGTGCTGGGCCTTCTTCATCAGGCGTGTGTTCACAGGCCCAAAACGAGCCCCAAACTTTGAGCAGCGGCTCCTCTGCGCCAAAGCTGGTACTTATAAAAATCTACCGCAGGGAACTAATGCGTTGGACTTTGCGGTCCTCACCGCCAACAAAATAGCTGCCGTACACGGACTGCACAATGAGGAAGTCTACAATAAACAAAAAAATAAATAGTTCAAAGGGGAGCAATCAAACACATCACGCAATAAAAACATGTACAATTGTTCATCTCTGCACTTACAATTACCTACTGCCACTTGTAATGACATAATTCTTCTCATGATACACACTTCAAATTGTTCTCAATGAGATGGCAAATTGACACAAAAAATGTTTGCTATTTTGCCATGGCCATATCTGACGTCCGAACTCGAATCATCACGGGTTCACAGAGTCCAAGCTGTTTGCAACGACTCTAATTGGCGCTTCTGAATTGATAGAATAGTCTGCTGTGACTATGACACACTGGAGTTATGAGCCGATGTGCTGCAGCGCATTAAAATCGTGTTGACTCAAGAGGCAAAACAATTTTGACAATGCATGGATGCACAATCAATTTCCACTACATTTTTATGTTACGTTTTTTAAGGTGTTTCTGCAATGTTGAGACACTGTGAAATATGACAGCTCACCTTCAAGTCGGACCACTTTTTTTCACCTCAGCAGTGGCGACTCCACTGCTGCGTCCTCCAAAAAGGACAGGAGACCGGCTCTCCACCTCACCAGTGAGGGTTTCGATTGCTGTGTCTCTGAAGGGTCGCTTCTTGGGTCGTTTACCGTCCATCGTATTTTCAGATTATTGGAGCTCTCACCCATGTTATAAATTGACTTTTCAAACAATTACATCACTTTTCTCATTGTTATTTCACTATCTGATTATTTGACTTCCAAACTAAGTCATTGAACCTTGTCCTTCATGTAAATTGTAAAAGTCTTGTTCCAGTTGGTGAGACACGCTGGCGAGCCCAGAACGAAGTCCAGCACGAAAGTGTTTGGCTCTTTTGGAAGGCCTGAAGATGCGCTGGACATGGATGTGGCGTTGACACAGTCCGCTACACAGAAACATGGCTCAGTACACAGAGGCGCTGCTCAGGTACCAACAATGCTGCCTAGAAACAACACAGAGAAACCGCAGGAGCTTGGGAAGAGATTTTAGATCTCTATGCTGCGACCAGATGCTGAAAAGAAACAGAAGCCTCTTCGTGAGTGTGTGAGAAGGAAAGTGTTGACAAATGCCACCAGGCTGACTCTGATTGAATTTCAGCTTTATTCACATCATCTGCATACAGTCGCACACAGACAAGAGAACCTTGAGCAAACCTCTCTGTGGTTCCGGCTCGCAGGGTGTTTCTGTGCGGCGAGCGCGAAGGGAAAGAAACATACAGGAAAATGAACATAAGGTGATGTCAGGAGTGATTCAGGGTGAGTTTGAGGCCCCGGTCTGTGGTCCTGCTGACAGGACCGAGCTGAAGCCGCTGCTATAAAAAGTGAGGCAGTGGGCGGAAGCTTCCTGCCATTTCCTCCGTTTCAGGAAGACCAACGTGAAGAGAACACGCCTCACGCTCCGTGTGAAAGTCGTTGCAGCACTACAAGTGAGCCAAAGCTCACCGTCGGGAGGTTGACTGAGGTTTCTGTGCATTTCACACACACGCACACACGCACACACACACGATCTTCAAATTCAAACAAGCAGGATTTTCTCACATTCTCGTCACTGTTGAACCACAGACGGGGAAGGCGCTGGAGGTGTCAGGCACGAGACGTTTCAGATGCAGAGGAGGATGGAGGCATTACGGTGTTCAACATTTTATGGGTTTAAACCGGGGGGGGGGGTTTACGAATCTGATCATCGAAAAGATCAATTAAGCTACAACCAGACGTCCTCACCTCAGTGGTGCTTCGGGTTCTGTCTGGACAGTGAGTGTGTGAAAGGGAGCAGTCGAATACACACTTCTAATGTTGAATCTGGAGACTTTGAAATTTTTGTACCTCAACATTGAGATTTGTATCAAACTGTACCGTAACATCTCAATGTAAGCACCACAAATTACATTCAATTTACCAGGAAATCATGGGTTTCAGCCTCCAGTTCTCACTGCAGTGACACGAGCTAAATGTAAAGAAGAACCACAATCCAGTAACTCCAGGAAAAGTGCGAAACACGTGGCACTACAGTGACGCTTTTAATGGGTAAAGCAGCAGGATCAATTTCTTTAAAGGCGTCTTTTAGCGGTTGGAGTGCAGCTTTAAGGGGAGAGAAAGTTGAGTGACTTTGCTGAACTCTGCCTGGGACAGGTTGAAGCTCGTTCTCACAGCACCGACGACGGTCATGAGGTAATTCACAGTCGAATCCAATCAGCTCAGTCGACAGCTAAAGGGAGTGATTTATCATCTATGGGTTCGATTCCTCAACACAACAGGGGTGAGAAGGTGATACAAACTGGCAAGAGAGCAGCACTTTGTCTTGATTTGGAGCAGAACTTTCAATTTTCAAACCATCCATGTTTCAAATCTGACAGTGACGTCTCAATGATGAAAGTCCTGCACTTACAGATATAGTATATGTATGTATATATTCATCCGTCTGCAGACATTTATGAGGTGGTTCGTCGTCATCTTTGTCAACAGAGCAGAGCGACGACGACACAGGAAGCAGAAAAATGGCAGAGTCTCGTATGCTTTTGTCACTTGCTTCTTCACGATCCTCCCAGATGCAAGCCTCGTCCTGTCCCTACACACACCCTCCTCTGCAAGTATGCACTCCGATATGACCGAGTGAACCGCAGGCCGTCGTGGCGTTTTCCCTTCAAATGCCACCTGGAAGCTCAGAGATTCTTGGCTGTGTAACGGTGATCTGAGGAGAAAAGGCCTGGAGTGCATACTTCAGGGTCGGAGTGTGGTTAGATACTGGGATGAGAGCTTGCAGACGGAGGAGCAGGCCGGCAGCCCAGAGTCTCCCGGTCTCTTCACGTCGGTGTCCGGGTCCAGATCGGTAACAGAGAGAAACACAGGAAAAGGGGCGCCAGCCGGGTAAGCGTGGCGAGCTAGCTCAGTTAGCCGCCCAGGCCTCCAGGTCCGCCATCTCGTCGTCTTCCTCCTCCTGCTTTTTGGCTGAAAGTGGGAAAACGGAAACAAACCGTTAGCTACATTCAGCCGCCCGACACGGGAGAAAGACAGCTGGAGCTGCGACGGCGTGCCTGGTCTGGACGGGAGCGACGTGGACGGCACGCTGGGCAGAGGAACGTCTTCTGTCCCCTCGATTTCCAGGAGGTTCTTGTCCAGCTCTTCCTGCTCCAGCTCCTCCAGCTCGGCCATGAGTTCATCCTAAACACGCAGCGGCAGAACGTCGACGTGAGGAAACTTATACAAAAACGACACGGAGCCTGGGAAACAGTGGCGGCTCCACACGGTTATGGAAAAAGAGATCAGAAAACTGCTTCGAACACAAAAAAGAAGTACTTTGAACGTATAAAACTGTGTTTCAAACATAGAAAACTGAATTTTGAAGACAAACACAGTAGAGTTTTATCTTTAAGATAAAATAAAAGGGGAAATCCAAGAAACAACTGACTCAACATGAAAAAAAGAAGGAAATCAGTGGGCTTTGCTGATCTTTTGCTCCAATAAAATGAACAGACCCGTCAAAGCGGTTCGTCTCCTGTTACACTTCCTCTCTAAACTCCCCGCAGTTTCTTTGTTCTGGAACTGTTCCCTCCATTCTCACCTCGTCGTAGTCTTCCCCGAAGCCGACCGGTCTTGAAATAACGTCGGAGATCTCCTGAGCGATTTCCTGCTGTTCTGTGATGTCGGCCATCAGATCGTCCACTTTGTTGATGTCCCTGTGAAAGAAACACTGACGTTTCACACCTTCAATCAACCACAACACGCCCTCGACTGAGGACCATCAAATGCAACATCATTCTGAAATCAATTTGATGAAAGTAGCATCTTCAGGCAGAGACTAAACTCTGCTGTGACCGTTAAAAGGTAAACTGCTCGGTGTGAACATGAAAAGCTCTGCGATCGTTCAAGAGCTGCTCGAGTCCGGCGTTTCTCTCACATGTGTCCGTGAGCGGCCTTCATGGCGTCGGCCGCAAAGCCCATGTTCTTCAGCACTTCGGTGTTGGTGTTGGCGTTCTCCAAGGCGTCTCGCTGGAACTCGATGGTGGACAGCGTGCCGTCGATCTGAGCCAGCTGCTTCTCGTAGCGTTTCTTCCTCTTCAGGGCGAGCAGGGCGGCTGCAGGGAGAGAGAGCAGCGAGGGTGAACGGTCGGACCCAAAACCAGCCCGTCCGGCTCAGGAAGCACACTCAGGATTGCAGAGGAGACTTTAAATTTACTCTTACGACAACGTTTCTAGTGGAAATGCATCATTGCTGCAATTTTGTTTCAGAAAAGTTGTATGTTTTCACCCTTAAGTTCATAAATATCTATTTAAAATGTTGAAATGTGTAATTTTCTCATTTTTAGTTTTCCAATTGGATGAATGTCTTAATAAATTTCATTAAAATACTACTGACATTATGCATCTCCACAATTTAAAGCAAAATTAACGATGAAAGTACCTGATCCCACCTACAGTAGTGTTAACTTATTTAAATGAAAAGTGGCCAGTGGTTCAGTGAAATAATTATTAAGGAAACTACACTTTAAAAAAAAATACAGCGTGTCTCCTAAAAGTAGTAAAAATAATATGAACCTGGAGTTCAATAACTGAACGAATTCATATATTTCAATATAAAATAAAGTATAGATTCAAGCAAGTATTAGTTCCTGAGTAATAATATGCTTTGCTGTCATATTTTACAATTAATATACTGTATTTTGGTGAAACTCAACCTCCAAGCCTGAATTGTAGCGTGCGCGCACACACAACACACACACGCACACACACTTTTGATAAACGTGCGCTGTGGTCGATCTAGGAGGAGCAGGACAGACGTCAGGCGACAGCTCCAGGTTGATGAGATTACACTGACTAGATAGCGCTGTCAGCCATCAAGCCATGTAGATCTGATTATGAAGCTGCAGAGCTGGGAGTGAAAACAGACGTCATTTTCAAAATGGAGCCGTGCAAACACTAAACTTTTCTGAAGCAAAAACGACATATTTTCACCTGAACGAGGCCTAAGTAAAAGTAAGTACGTGACAGATTAGCTCTACATAATATGAGGAACTTTAAAAGTCATCAATCTTTCTCGGAACAGTCAGCTTGAACATATGAGCTATGTTGAAAATCAGGTTTCAGATGTGGAATCAGGTGTTGCGTCTGTCTGAGGAGGAGGTTTACGAAGAGGTTGGAGATGAGCTCATGACAGGGAATCTGCAGGAATGCCACAGACTTCTCAAACAGCATAGTCCACATCTAATATCAAGAAGAAAACTCGCTGTGATCAAGCAAATACGTTTCTTGATCACTGTCATTGAAGTAGGATTGGTAGTTTGCCATCTACAGGCCAGGCCGGTCCCTCTGCCGGAATTCAATTTCATTACAAAAACAACCAACAGCACCTACTAGTGGCCCAACAAAAAAAACTTCATTGTTTTCAAACCCCCTTGTGTAAATGGACATTGTTTTCAAAATGTTGACGTGTATATGTGAAACCTTTTTGAAATTAAAAAAAAAGTATTTTCTCACTTGAGACGTTGTCATATAATGAAGGCCTTCTAGTTTCAAAGAGTTAAACTGTGTCCCTCATTTGATTTGATAAATTAACTAAATCCAAAAGTCTATAAATATCTTATTCACAGTTTAGTTTCAAGTAATTTTTACACAATAAAGACACTATCAGATGATCATCACAGCAGAATAAGAATAACAGGCTATAGAGTATTATCAAGATTGATTTTAAACAGAGCAGATCATATCAACATACCCCAAAAGCTAAAAATAAAAGTTTGGATAGAAATTTTGACAAGCAAATCAAAGTTGGATTACTTTCACATTATTGGAGCTCTCACCCACACAGCAGATTGACTTTTCAAGCAATTAGATCACTTTTGTCATTGTTATTCAACTAACTATCTGGTTATTTGACTTCCAAACTGACTTAACATAACCAATAAAGTTGAAACTTGTCCCTCAAGTAAACATGCGGTGTTTCGGATTAACTGGTATCCCTGTTAACTTGGTGGTCATCTTCCTTTAGCGTGCCTCCTTGCTGCCGATTACAGCAGAAGTGAAACGGGAAAATTCAACAGAAATCTGTAGTTTTCCGAACAAACGCGGTATAGAATCAAATTTCGAAGTGTTGTAGTTATTGTGGGTCTCTGTTTTCACATTTTGTGTGTGTAGCCACAACGGGGGACGCTAAAAGGAAGTAGGCCACCAATCAACAGGGATACCAGTTCATCCGAATCACCAGCCAGATGACAACTTCACCGTTAGCCTGCGGGCTAAACGAGTGACGAGCCCTCTCACTCACCTCGTTTGTTTTTCGTGCCATTTTTCTTCGCCGTTAAGAGCTCCTGCTCGATCTTCTTCTCTAAAAAGTCCTGTTTTTTGGATAACATCTCCTCCGTCTCTCTCAGCCGCTGGATAGCCTCCTGGGGTGTCGGCTGTTTCCCACCCTTACCCCCGCTACCGAATAACTTTTGAAGCAGCGACATTTTTGCAGATGATTTGAACAGGGAGCAGTGTGTCGCGCGTCCACAGCCAGGTGGGACTTTGTGAGGGCAGACAAGTGAGCGTAAGGTCGCGAACTCGCCCTTCTTGCCGGAGAAACGCAGCCCCTGCTGCTCCTGTTGTTTTTGTCTCTACTTCCGCTTCTCCGCACAGGCCTCGTGATGTCATTACGTCAGCGTGACTCATGCGTGACTCGCGCTTTCACAGCGGGAATTCCCCAGAGTGACTCCAGCTTCATTTTAAATATTTTAATAAGTGAAACCAAAGCGACTTATTTGGTTCTTATCATGAATTGTAACCATGATCCTTTAAGTTGTCCAGTAATTACCGTACAGTTACTGGTTCATTAAGCAGATGAACGGAAATTAAGGAGATGTTGCCAAACTCAGGCCTCCGATCACATGATGTCAAGAAAACAGTTTTGTTTATTTCAGAAAAGATTTGCCTTTACTTTGGAACATTTCGGCAACGTCTGTTTGCACAAAACGGCTGAAACATTGGATGCTGGGTGACTAGTGTGCGTTGGTTGAACATACAAAATTCAACTTTAAGGCTATAAAATCCCAGGGAAACATGGACTGGAAATCATGCCATTTGGTTGCAGTTGATGTTATTGTCTATCAGCTGGCAAATCTGCAGAAGATCTATTTATTATCGCTGTGGTGTGCATGAGGAGCGGCGGCATTTTCAGCATCTGGACAGAAATTCAGCCCAAGTGTTTTCAAAAGGTTGTCTTTGTCTCTCCACGATGATAATGTTGGATCGTTTTCAAAAAGTTGCATTTGCAGTGACTCTGAGCTTTTATTGTGCAAATGGACATCGAAATTGCCACAAAAGTTTTGTGTTTTCACTTGAAACTATTGTTGTGAGAAGTCAGATGTTTTTTAACATCAGAATCAACCTCTGGACCACATGCAAACAGTTCGGTCATAACTCACCAGGGCGCTGGATATTTACAGCAACATTTGTACTGAATACACACTAAAACTGTAATCACACTGCAAAATGCAATGTGTCACATTTTGTAAATCCTGTCCCCTCTTCATGGCAGAGTCATTTATTTTGAGATGCCTTTCAGCTTGATTGATTGATTGATTGATTGATTGATTGATTGATTGATTGATTGATTGACTGATTGATTGATTATGCAGTTTTTCTAGCAATAATTCAAGTCACTAAAAAAGAAGACATGGGAAGATGAAATCTGAAACTGAAACTGTATGAAAACTTGACTTGAAAAAAGCTTTTGACACTTTAAACCATGGCATTTTAATAAGAAAACTGGAAAGGTATGGTATTAGGGGAGCGGCTTCAAGCTGGATCCAAAGTTATTTAACTGACAGACAGCAGTATGTCAAGATGGGAGAATATTCATCCGGGTATTTGGGCATTGATTGTGGGGTTCCTCAAGGATCTGTGTTAGGGCCAAAGTTGTTTATTCTATATATTAATGATATATTTCAGGTATCTACATTACTAAAATTAATCCTATTTGCAGATGACACAAATATATTTTATTCTAATGATGATTATAATGATTTAATCCATAATATAAATAATGAATTAATGAAATTGAAAGCATGGATGGACATTAACAAATTATCCTTAAATCTAAGCAAAACTAAAGTAATGTTCTTTGGATACTACAATGTCAATTTAGACCCCGTAATAAATATTGATGGCATAGACTTAGATACTGTTTCCGAAATTAAATTTTTGGGATTAACTATTGACAGCAAAATAACCTGGAAATCCCACATAAGACACATACAAGGTAAAGTCTCCAAAAGCATTTCAATCATTAATAAAGCTAAACACTATTTAGATTATCACGCATTACTGTTATTATATTGCTCGTTAGTTTTGCCTTATCTAACTTACTGTGTAGAGGTTTGGGGCAATAATTACAAAGGTTCATTACATCCCCTCATTATACTCCAAAAACGTGCAGTAAGAATCATACAGAAGGTAGGATATTACGACCACACTAACACTTTATTTTTGCAGGCAAATCTTTTAAAACTCCCTGATTTGGTTGAGTTTTATACAGTCCAGGTTCTATTCAAAGCTAGTAAAAATACACTGCCGGTGAATCTCCAAAAGCTATTCATGCTGAGAGAAGGGGGCTATAATTTCAGGGGATGTGGTAACTTTAAGATTAAAGCAGCGCGGACCACCAGAAAGTGCTTTTGTGTGTCTGTATGTGGAGTTAAACTTTGGAATCAACTGGGACCAGAACTTAAACAATGTCCAAATATTCATCTGTTTAAATCCAGATTTAATTATCAATTATTTAAAATGTTATATGTATTATATAAGACTATTCTACTAGATTACTGGTCAATTATAGTATTTATTATTCAGTCATATATTGGTGGTATTATTATTACTATTACTATTATTATTGTTACTACTACTGCTACATTTGTCACTACAATTACATCATCAACATATGATACTTGATATTACTATTACTATAACTACTGTTATATCTTAATCAAGCACAATACTTTGATGTTGTGTTATTATATCTATTATCAATGTATAACATGTTATTTTACTTTGCAAACATAAAATCAATACAGTAAGTGATAATGGTGCTAATCTTAAACAAATACATAATAAATATTACACTTAACAAGTCTTTAGTGTAGGGCAGGCAAGGGGGACTCTGCTGCTGGGAGGTCACCACCATCTAGCAGTAGACTCCCAGTTCTTGTCTTTTTAATGCACAGTACAGACACTTCCATAAGGTGGTCCTGTTGCCTGAGGACTGTCCCCCTCTGGCAGCAGGTCCATATAACACCATGCTTAAACTAAAGTTAAATATAAACAATTAGCACCATTGATTACAATTACTGGAGATATCCTTCTATATGTTGATATGTGTTGATGATGTGTTAAGGGCGGTGGTATTAATAATGGTAATATGTATGTTTATGTGTATGGGTGTTTGTGTATGTGTGTGTGTGTGTATATATATATATATATATATATATATATATATATATATATATATATATATATATATATATGTATATATATATATATATATATATATATATATATGTATATATATATATATATATATATATATATATATATATATATATATATATATATATATATATATGTATATGTATATACATATATATACATATATGTATGTGTGTGTATGTGTGTATGTATATGTATATATATACACACTATTGGCACTTAATTCATTATTATGGCAACCTAAAGATGTTTAGGAAGACAAGGGGTGGGAGTTAACAAGTTATCTTCATCCCACTCCTTTTCGAGGCACAGTCATCAAATTTGAAAACAACATATGTCTAGTTCTTAATTGTAAATATTGTTGTTGGGGTTTTGTTGTTTTTGTTATTTCTTCTTTTTTTTTATAATTAATTTTTTTTTCTTTTTCATTTTTTTTAATTATTATTATTATTTTTTTATATTGCTTCTGTATAATCTTTTTTTTTCTGCCCAGTGTGGGGAATTTTGTGTTAGTTATTGTACAATATATTTTGTGTTGCTTTTCCTGTACCTCGAATAAATGTATTCATTCATTCAAAAAAAATATTCATTCATTCATTCATTCAAAACCTGAATAGTCTATCTAAAAACAGACAAAAAAATGTATAATTATAAAATATCTGCTGGAAAATTAGAGGAAAACAGATAGATAATAATCTTGGAGACCCTCTGCTTCTTGTTTCCGCTCTAACTCAGTTGGAATAGGCCTTTTCTTTTTCATTTGTCACAATAAGGAACAGAAACAGAGTTAAAGAACTGAAGAGGTGTGGAATAGGTGGCTGAGTGCATGCTTTATCCACAAGATGGCGCTCTTCTCCCAGACATTGCACTGTAAAGATAAGCCACAGTACAGCACAGACAAGATGTGTGGCATTAGTGGGTATTTAAAAAAAAAAAAACCTCACTCAACTATTGTATAGCTGAGAGACAAGACAAAACAGCTGACAAGAAAATTCTAAACTTGAAATAGGAAAGTGGAGAAAGCACTAAAAGACTGTCCAGTTTCAAATTAAAAATCATGTTGTTGAAAAGAAAAGCAATTATTATAATTCAATAAAGAATTAGCCTGTGGGATTGATGCAGTATTTCTATTCTATTATACATGTTTTAGTAATAGAAGGTTATTTTTAGCATGCTGAACACAATAAATTGTATTGTGTCAAAGTAAAATAAGTTGATTCAGTTCTTCCTGCTGCTGCACACGGGAGTCGTGGTGAGAATAGAAATTCTTTAACCGGTGGATGTGGCTGCTATAGATGGTTGATTGTGGACAGGGAGATACAGGGAATTGAACCTGCAACCTTCCAACTGACTGGGCCACAGCGACTGCTTGTGTTCTGGAGTGACAAATCCCTGGCTGAAGTCCAGACCTGGGAGCCTTTCTGTGCGGAGTTTCCATGTTCTCCCTGCGTCTGCGGAGGTTTTCACTCAGGCTTGAATGATCTGGATGAACGACACCACTTCTCCTCAGATGAACTTCCTCGACTCCTCCTGCTGGTTTTGTCACGACTGCTCCCGGTACGTCATCAATTAATCATTTTTATTCCTTCTTTTTTTTTTTTTTATTTCTCTTTTCCTGCAGACCTTCAGGTTCCACCAGAGTCCCCTGGATGTGTTTCTCTGCAGAGGGCGGCCCGCCGTGGACCCGGGCTGTTATCAGGTGTGTGTGTGTGTGTGTGTGTGTGTGTGGCTTTACGTCAGCACACTCGGTACTTTAACCTCCTACTCCTGTTTGCCTTGAATCGCGCACCGAGCGCTTCATGACACACTTTAGAAGGTTTTTCCCCGCCGCCGCTGTCGTCACGCAGGGTGAGCGCTGACGGGGAGCGTGGCAGTTTGTTTGGTCTGGCTGCGCAGCCGCTGCTCCACGGCAGTGCAATTTGGGGTCTCTTTCATGTGATTATGTTATATTTGTACAGATGTGCGTGAACGTTTGATCAGCACAAACTAAACGCTGATTTAAAAGAGCAA
The DNA here is from genome assembly GCF_902148845.1 of Salarias fasciatus. Taxonomy (NCBI): domain Eukaryota; kingdom Metazoa; phylum Chordata; class Actinopteri; order Blenniiformes; family Blenniidae; genus Salarias; species Salarias fasciatus. Next base: position 30,902,484 of record NC_043749.1, read on the forward strand.
ACGGCCCATTCAGAAGCAGACTGGAGTCCATCCAGCTCAGAGTCAAACCTCTTTGACATTTTTTTTGACGTCCACCTAAAAGATAAAACCCTCTCTGTAAACCTTCACGTGTTGCTTATGTGATGAAATTAAACAACTGAGGCCCTGTTTACATGATTTCGAGTGAAAACACTAAACTTTCACAGCGTTCTGGTTGTCCGTTTTCACAACAACAAGGATCCGAATCACTGAAAACTGAACTTTGTGAAAACAGCTCCCAAGGTGGAACTTTCCATCTCAATCAATCAATCAAGAATCTTTACTGTCATCGTGCAGAGCACAGCAACATTTTGATCAGCAGCTCTCGCAAACACATAACATAGATTGAAAGACATCTAGAAAAAGTCTGAAGAAATAAGTTTTAAAGCAGAATAAAAACTGACAAGGGCACAGTGGATTAAACCTTCAAGGCTTAAATCCAGCGTCCTTTTCAGCTTCAGGAAGAAGAAGAGCCTCCGGTGGGCCTTCTTCACCAGGTGGGACGTGTGTGTGGACCAAGTGAGGTCTGATGTAATGTGGAGGCCCAGGAACGTGATGGTGTCCACCCGCTCCACCTCCCCTCCATGAATGTTCCCTCCTCCCGGATCTCCTGAAGTCCACAGGGACCTCCTTGGTCTTGTTGGTGTTCAGGATGAGGTTGTTGTGTGAACATCCCATCAGGTGCTGGATCTCCTGTCTGTAGTGAGAGGAGATCCAGCATGTCTCTGTGGAAACAGGTGAAAACACAACTTTTTGAAAACGTTCACGCTCTATTCCTGTGTGGAAATGCAGCCACTGTGGATACACCACGACCGTCGTTCATCGTTCTTCTGCACATGCTCAGTCGACGGACCATAAGAACTATGTTTTCCTTTAGTGTCACGACTCCCAGTCCAGATTCCTCTGGTCCTGGTCCTGGTCCTGGTCCATATCCTCCTGGAATTAGTAACAGTCCAGCTTGGCGGTCTGTTCATGCCACCGTTGTGAATGTTTTCAGTGCATTGTTCTGAACTGAATTTAAAAATCATTGAACTTTCAGGAGAAAAAAAAAAAACAGACCCTTTCTTCTTCCCACCATAAAGCAGAGATATGGGATTATCCTCAGATACGCTATAGACTGTGTACAATATACACAGTCACTTTATGAGTTAAAACTGCATGAAAAATGAAAAAAAATAATTAATTTTTAGAAAAATGTCAGACAGGTTTCCTGTCGGGAGTTCTATTGTTGTGCAGCATTACAAGAATAAAACATCTATTAAAATCATGCAAATAAATCATGTTTTTTGGCTGAAAAGTGTGTTCAACGAGCGATTTATGACAGCGTGAAGCATCAGGTTCAGCTGGTGGAGATAGCATATCTGCATGTGCCAGTTTAACACAACGACCTGGCTTATGTTTGACGCCGTGTACAGTATAAGCTCCTCCGTTACACATACACCGTCCAAAACAGAGGATGGCTGAAAAACATCCCGTCCGGAGGCTCCTGTAAACAGTCCCGGCATGCAGGCGGTGTCACATTCACATGTTTTTGAGTCTGAGAGGAGAAAATCTAACACACAGCTTGTCTGATTCGCCTGACAACCCCAGAGAAGAGCTCTCGCAACAGGAGACACTTTCTATACAACAAAAATAATACATCTACCTTTCCAACAGAGGGAAAATCAGGTGGAAAATCACCACTACTACGTCAATTAATGTGCTGTTCCTGCGTGGTGGAGACACACACGCACACACACACACACACACACACACACACACACACACACACACACACACACACACACACACACACACACACACACACACACACAGCTCACAAATTGACATTATCAGTTGTTGGGCAATTTCCTATGAATGCAAGTTGTTCAGTCAGCAATGTCCTATCAGTGTTTTTGTCCCGGAAAGCTTGTAAATGCACCGAGCTGCTCGGACACACACACACACACACACACACACACACACACACACACACACACACACACACACACACACACACACACACACACACACACACACACACACACTTGTAAAACTTGCATCAGTACTTTTTGTTAGAGGTCTGCCAGAGTTTTTTTTCACATTTAGAGATTTATATTGATGACAGTTACTCTAAATTAAATGACTTTGATGAGATTTTTCTGGAGAAAAGCTGAACCCCCCCCCCCCCCCCCCCCCCCCCCCCCCCCCCCCCGCCCCCCACCACCATCAATCTGTATTGTGGAATGTACCGGCAATCGAAGATTTAATGAGGACTTCGTTTTTAATGCTATTTTAAGTCCCATTCAGACAACATTTCAGGTAAAAATACATCGTTTCTTCATTTTTGTTTCAGAAAAGTTTTGAAAACAATGTGCAGATTTACGTGGAAATGATGCTGAAATGATGTAGTTTTCGTGTTGGGCCACTAGTGGCTGCTGTTGTTCATCTTTTCGATTTTTGTTTACATGTTTACAGTTTTCAGAAAGTCATATCTGGGACGTCATTTTCCACAAGCTGCATTTTCAGTGGCTCGGAGCAGCGTTGTCATGGAAATGGACACACAGATCACAACGGAAGTTTGGCGCTTTCACTTGACAATGTTGTGGAGTGAGTTAGGCCTGAAGGCAGGCGTTACTTAACATCAGAATCAACCCCCGCACCACATGCAAACACAGTTCACTCGTAACTCACAGGACAGGCGCTGGATATTTACAGTAAGGTCCGCAGTGCACGCTCACCCAAACGGTATTTACACTGCTCAACTGCACTGCTTCACACTTTGTAAATAAACCGTCGAGTCATTTGCTTTGAGACTTCTCCCACATCGACAGGATGCAGCGAGAGGATTCTGAGAATTCTGAGATGGACGTCTTCAATATCATACAGGGACTCAAAAACACAGCTCTGAAAAGTGCAGATTTCAGGAAGTATTTGGAGGTGAAACGAGTCGTCCGGCTGTTTCATAGAAATGCAGAACTGTGGTTTTATCCTGCAGGAACTGAAAGGATTCGTTCAAACATCATTCTGACTGATTCATAGGGGCTCTCTGTTTTGACCCACAGCTCAAGGTTTCCTGTCTTATTACATAAAGCAGAGTTATGTTTGCTGATTTTAGCAGCTCAATAATGTGGTACACTGCTAAAAAGAAAAAAGAAGTCGCACAACTAAAAACTTCAAGGCAACAGATTTCTGGAACATATTAAGTTTGGGTGACTAAAGTTAAGCTTCACTTTTGAGTTGGTGTATTTTAAAATTCTAATTGTTGTTCAGCTTCCCAAATACTTCATGTTGTAATGATGAGAAACGTATCTCTCTGTCCGCTGACAATGTGTTGCAGGAAGGTATACTTTCCTGCCAGTTGAGTAAAAAAAAAAAAAAATGCTTCTTAGTAAAGAAGGTTTAAAAGGTTTTATGTAAACGGGCTCTTCTGGGGGCAACAGTGAAATATATCCCTTGCTCACAACCTTATGGCCTCTATTGGGGACTTTCATAAAATTTACCCCAACCCCAAAATATACCCCCCTAATACCCCGACTGCCCCCGGATGCTGTGCTGATGCAGCTTCTAGTCTGTCTGGTTAAAGCTAACTATGAACGGTCAAATGCAGAAGAATAATTTATCCAAAGGATCAATAACAATTAACTTCAACCTTAAGTTGTTTTTGACACATGCAGCTTTCACCATCCAACTTGGGGCAAAGCTGTTGCTTGAGGGTGCTGTAGATTGATACTAAAGGGCTAAAAAAACGTTTAATACCCCCCTTTAATGTAGCCTAACCTGACCTAACTGAGCCTAACATCTAATCTAATCTAATCTAACCCAACATAACATATCTAATGTACCTCAACCAAACCTAACCTAACCAAATCTAATTTAATTTAATATAATATAAGCTACCTCAACCTAACTTATCAAATATAACCTAACCTAACCCTAACCTAAGTAATCTAATCTAATCTAATCTAATCTAATCTAATCCAGTCTACCTCAACCAAACCTAATTAATCTAATCTAACTCAACCTAACCTAATGTACCTCAACCTAATTTATCTAATCTAACCTAAATTATGTAATCTATCTCAACATAACTTAACCTAGTCTATCTAATGTAATGTAATGTAATGTAATGTAATCTGTTTATCTATTTAATCTAAATAAATCTAAAATAGCATTTCGAATCTCACCTATCTAACCTCACCTCTAAATCTAACTCAGTCTATCTTAATTTAGCCTCACCTAACCGAACCTAACCTAACCTATCTAATCTAACTCAACCTAATCTAATCTAACAGCCCAACCTAACCTAAAATATCTAATGTAACTCAATTTAGCCCATCTAATCTAATCCAACCAAACCGAACCTAACCTAACCTGTATTTTGATATCTCATCATTGTGCCAGGGACATTTCAAAGGAATGAATGAGCGCTGTCACAGCTCATACCTGCAGGGTCAACAGCCTTCTGGTGTTTTATAATCGTGTGCAGGTTCTTGCACAATTAACAATACCTTGTTAAACCCTTCGGCTGCTTGTGTTATGTAACATTCACCACTGGGGTCAAGACTTTCACCATTACAGGTCTTCCTCAGGATGCGATCAGACTGTTGTGAGGGAGCATTACTGCAGCAGCATCTCTAAGATTTCATTTTTACCATTATTTTAAATATTGAAAGTGGACAGACAGCTTATGATGATGAATTGAGAAATGAGCTGTAAATGACCTGGACAATATTCAGAGGTGCTTCTTGCCATGGGTGATGTGGGCAGACGCCCAGGGCAGCCAGTGAAGGGGCTCACGTGCGCACAACAGGGGCTGGACAGTCAGGTTCACTGCACGGTCTCCAGAACGCCGCTGGCTGCTCCGGAGATGGAGACCAAGCGTTTTCTGGTTCCCACTTTGGGAGCCATTGTTAAAAAGTTGTGTTTTCAGTGACTCCAAGCACTGCTGTCATGTAAACGGCCTCTCAGAAGTTTTCCATTTTCTCCTGAAATAGTTTCTGTGTAAACAGGCCCTCAATGTCTGTTACATGCAAGAGTCAATACCTTTAAAGGCCAAATGTGGTCAGAACTACACTCTTGCACACACACACACACACACACACACGCATGCATGCACACATCGAGCCGGCTGACCTCTGATCCCACCAGTACGAGCCCCCGGCAGTCAGCCAATGAAAAGGGGTCCGGACAAGTCGCTCCCCACGTCACACACACACGCCTGATGATGTTGAACCCTGAGCTTACATCATTCTGCAATGTGGGTCAAAGGTCAACGACAAGGGGACAGCAGATTACTTCACCGGGAGAGGATGAGAGGAAATGTTCCAGAGGTGTTTTCCTGCAGTCACATAAAGAACGTCAGTTATCTTAGCAAAGGTACAAATCAATTAAAATTCTACTGTTGCAGTAAATGAAGTCCAGAGTTTGGACGGTGTTTAGCAGATGGACGGTGTCAGATGGACGGTGGCGGTCACGGTGAATAAATCAGTCTGTCTCCTTATGAGATCTGAGTCAGCTGTCAGCGTTCAGCCGCTGGCGGCAGGAACTGGTTACATGAGAACAAGATTACCTGCTGATAAATGATTGATCTGTGTTTTTCAGATCTGCAGGGAACAACAGGTTAATGCAAATAAGGGCAGACCCCCCCTCCCCCCCCACACACACACACACCTCCTCACACACCCTGCCTGCTCCTCCCACCCTCACCTCTCGGGTATAAAGAAGCGAGTCGTCTCCATAGCGGACACCAAGACGGAGGAACAGTCCTCAGCTCTCCTGGAACCCAGCAGCAGAGACACCGTCAGCCGATGAGGCCAAGCTAGCGGCTCCCTGCACCCAACAAGCTCCTGCAGGTAACTCCACACTCCGTCTTGGTTTTTGTGCACAGGGATGCTGCTGCATAATGCACAGGTGGTGTCAGCTGATGCTGCTGCAACTTAGTTTCAGCCAAATTTCAGTTCACTGAGGAAGGTGCTTTTAAAATGTGATTAGATTTTAAATGTGATTAATGGTTTTCTTTGTATCCTTTTTGTTTCTCTTTCTTCAAATATCAAAACTTTTCTCTCTCTTCTTTCCTGTTTTTACACTTTTTCAACTTTTCACGGCTCATCTTCTTTCTTCCCCTCTTGATAACTTGTGTCCTCACCCTTGTTATGTAACCCTCCTCTCGACTCCCATCTCACCTTCTCTAATGTTTTCTTCTTCAGACTTCCTCTCTCTCCACCTGTTCGCTCTCGCTCTCTCTCCCTCGCTCCAGACCGCCCCATCATGCCTCCTCAGATCCAGTCCCAGAACCAGAACGGCGTCAGGGTCCTGCAGGGCGACGTCAGCGCCCTCAGTCCGGCCGTCAGGGAGTTCGTGGAAGCCAACGTGACCCTGTGCCAGCCCGACTCGCTCCACATCTGCGACGGTTCTGATGAGGAGAACCGAGCCATCCTGACCCAGCTGGAGGAGCAGGGCCTGATCAAGAAGCTCAGCAAATATGAGAACTGGTACGTCCACTTGTTTTTTGGAATTCCCAGGTGATTGGTGGATTGGAATTTTGACAGAAGGTGAAAGTATTTTCATAGTTGCTAAAGTGTGGCAAAGGTCCCGGGTCTGAGCTCTCAGCTCAGGTTGTTTTTGAAGTCAGTGGTTGCCGGAAGGACCTGGCAGAGTTCCCAGTGTTGTTTCAGTTGATGACAACGCACGGCAGTCAGTCGTCATCCACTGTTTGAATAGACAACACAACGGAGTCTAGTGAACCTTTAAGTGGAGGTAGTTAAGTAATCCTGCACACGAGCAGCCGTACATCAGCAAGGCTCATGCAATGCTCCGGGTGCAAAACAAATATTATAGCATTGTGTTCGCTTTCAATGGGAGCCTGTGGCTCAGTTTTCAATTCCAGGTTCAATCTCCCATCTCTCTCTGTTCATGTATTGAAATGTAACCGGGCAAATAACCTGAAGACAGTGACTGTTATCCTATCTAACGCTGTTCTTCACCTCTTCCTCCTCCTCCAGCTGGCTGGCCAGGACCGATCCGATGGACGTGGCTCGGGTGGAGAGCAAGACGGTCATCGTCACCCAGAACCAGAAGGACACGGTGCCCACGCCTCTGGGAGGGGGAATCAGCCAGCTGGGACGCTGGATGTCCCCCGAAGAGTTTGACAAAGCCATGAATCAACGCTTCCCCGGCTGCATGAAAGGTATCAGATGGAATTTCTGCTTGCAAAGTCCTTTCAGTTACGTTTGATTGCCTGGAAGGCGTGACACGAATGGATATGGATTGGGTGAGAGTAAGCATCTCTCTTCGTCCTCAGGTCGTACCATGTATGTGATTCCCTTCAGCATGGGTCCGGTGGGCTCTCCGCTCTCCAAGATCGGGGTGGAGCTGACCGACTCTCCCTACGTGGTGGCCAGTATGAGGGTGATGACTCGCATGGGGAAGGCTGTGCTGCCCGCTCTGGAAAGCGGCGATTTCGTCCGCTGCCTGCACTCTGTCGGCTGTCCCCTGCCACTCAAAAGTGAGTCAAACATCCACACGGTTTTACACACTCAGTGAGCTCCTGCAGAAACAGGATGACCCTTCAGTCTAATATCTGATGTTTATCAATTGCTAATACCTAAAGCATGGTATTTAACAACAGTGGCTACCTGTGCTATGACATTTAGCTACAAGCTGCTACAATAGTTTTCATTTGGTCATTTTAAGTTCTCTTCAGAGGAGTTGGGTTCAAAATGTGTGGGGCAGGGTTCTGTTAGGGTCGCTAGAATACCTCAAATGGGATAAAAAAAAAAGCTGCAGAAAATGAAAGCTGAGGGTTAGAGGAATGTCTTCTCAAGCTAAATCAAGAAGGGAATTCATGATCAAAATTTATGGTTGTTGCAAAGTGGATCAAGCTCTGTGTGGTTGGGTTTGTCCTCCAACAGTTTAAAAACTAAATGGTCAATTTGTGTTCATGATTCAAACTAACCAAAGCACCGATTCCTCTTTCAGAGCCACTGGTGAATAACTGGCCCTGCAACCCCGAACAGACCTTGATCGCCCACATCCCGGATCGCAGACAAATCATCTCGTTTGGCAGTGGTTACGGAGGAAACTCTCTGCTGGGGAAGAAGTGCTTCGCTCTGCGCATCGCGTCCCGCATCGCTAAAGAAGAGGGCTGGCTGGCTGAGCACATGCTGGTGAGCAGACGGAACAAACATCATGCAGGCAACTTCACGCAATCCAGGAATGATCAAACGTGGCTTCAAATGGGATGGCTGGAAGGATGTCTGTTAGATTTATATGTTCACATTCATTGATGGCAGTATTAGACTCAACACGCACGTTCATTTCATGTTTCATTCTCACCAAATCACATGTTTGTTGTGTTCAGATCCTTGGAGTCACCAACCCCGCCGGGGAGAAGAAGTACATGGCGGCAGCCTTCCCCAGCGCCTGTGGAAAGACGAACCTGGCCATGCTCTGCCCCACACTGCCTGGCTGGAAGGTGGAGTGTGTCGGAGACGACATCGCCTGGATGAAGTTCGATAACCAAGGTGAGAAAGAAAAGACCTTCATACAAATCATCAAGAAGTCCAACACTACCAATAATCCATGAGCTGTTTGATTGATCAAAATTCAAAATTTCTCCTGTTTTCTCCATTTGATAGGTAACCTGCGTGCCATCAACCCAGAGAATGGATTTTTCGGTGTTGCACCCGGCACCTCAGCCAAAACCAACCCCAACGCCATGGCGACCATCATCAAGAACACCATCTTCACCAACGTGGCGGAGACCAGCGACGGCGGCGTGTATTGGGAGGGAATGGACCAGTCGCTGCCTGAGGGAGTCACAATCACATCCTGGAAGAACAAGCAGTGGAGCCCAGAGGACGGTGAGACATTTTTACTTTAGATAAGGGGAGAAACTGCGGCTACGAAAAAAAAGAGGAAAGTTTGACTCTGTTTACAGGACAGTGTTTCAAGTGAAATTATGTGTTTTTTCTCTTAGGTGAAGCCTGTGCTCATCCCAACTCCCGTTTCTGCACTCCGGCCGGACAGTGCCCGATCATCGACCCGCTGTGGGAATCTCCGGAGGGCGTCCCCATCGAGGCCATCATTTTCGGAGGACGCAGGCCTGAAGGTGAGACACGGCACAGTGAGCAAGACGGACGCACTTATCTGTAATCAGAGTGATTGCAGCAATAAAACCACTCTGCTCCTTGCAGGCGTTCCCTTGGTGTACGAAGCCTTCAGCTGGCAGCATGGGGTGTTTGTCGGAGCAGCCATGAGGTCGGAGGCCACGGCCGCGGCCGAACACAGAGGTCAGTATCTGACGTCTCTGCTTGTTTATCTCATTGATTAGGGCCAATGGAAAGCTGACTCTGAAGTCCCTGCCCTGTTCTTCAGATTCAAAACCAGAAATTAAGTGACAGTCGATAAAAAAATAATTTATATTCAGGTTTATTGACCGATTCTCTTTCTGTTGCTTCTTCTTTCCAGGCAAGGAGATCATGCACGACCCCTTCGCCATGCGTCCATTCTTCGGCTACAACTTCGGTCAGTATCTGTCTCACTGGCTGAGCATGGCCGATCGCCCCGGTGCCAAACTGCCCAAGATCTTCCACGTCAACTGGTTCCGCAAGAGCCCGACCGCCGGCTTCCTGTGGCCCGGCTTCGGCGACAACATCCGGGTTCTGGACTGGATGTTCCGGCGGGTGAACGGCGAGGCCGGGGCCATGCCGTCCGCCGTGGGCTACCTGCCGTGCCGCGACTCCCTCAACCTGCAGGGCCTGCGGGAGCAGGTGGACCTGGACGAGCTCTTCGCCCTGGACCAGGAGTTCTGGCAGAGGGAGGTGGCGGAGGTGAGGAACTACTTCACCACGCAGGTGAACGACGACCTGCCCAACGAGGTCTCCCGGCAGCTGGATCTCCTGCAGCAGAGGGTCAAGCAGATGTGAAGGACTCTCAACAGTGACCACGATTACTCTCCAGTTTGAGAACAAAAGCAGTTCGAGAATTAAAAAACAAATGAGAAATTCTAGAGGACAACTCTGAAATTGCACCATGAAATTCTATAATAGAATCTAAAATATTCCTTCATTATTGACTGAGGAACTTCTCTTAGTGTTTATCTTCTACAGGAAAGGAATGATTTCCCTCATAATTCTCTAAACCTGTTTGAGTTCTTTAGTTAAATATACAACTATTTTTGGAATTTCACCAATGAATGTGTCATTTTAATGTCATTCCAATGTGTGTCTGTCTATTTAAGAATAAGTTATTCTAAACGCACATCATGCTTTCAGTGCATGCTCGCTCAACGCCAGTCGTTTGTTTGACTCTTTCTAACAAGAGGCGGGGAATTATGTTTTCACTTCCTGTGTTGGTTTGAATGTTTTAATTTATTTTTATACTGTGCTGATAAGTCTTGTTCTGTTTTGTGTAATCCAGAGCTTCCAGAAAGGGAGAGAACAATAAAAAGTATTTAAACTCACTGTTGGTTTTGTTTCATCTGTCATCACGAGCGTCCATGAGAGCGACTGGACTCACCAGGTGCAGCATAAACTCTTCAATGAAGATGTGCTGAAATGAGCAATGGACGTAAAATCTCAAAGGAACCCTGAGACAAGTTTAGACACTAACATTTTACATGAAAATGCATCCTTTTGCATTTTAGCAAAATAGTCAGCTACAATTAGCATCTGCTCTCCTTAAGTTAGATTCAGAGGATGAATGGATGAGTGCATTGATGAGGTGACCTGGTGCATTACAGGGATACATAATCTTAAAAGAAGACATAAAATAGTCCACTCAAAGAAGAAATGTACTTTTTTCTATGATATATTTTATATATATATATATATATATATATATGTGTCTTATATAATTCAGCTTGACTTTATGAGCCGTTCTGCCTTGCTGATGGCCCATCCTGTCAGCTCTCAGAAGTTAAAGGGGGTAGGCCCTGGTCAGTACCTGGAGGGGAGACCTCAAGGAACTCCAGGAAGCCTGGGTGGGTGCAGTATGAGAGCGAGTGGGTGGTGGTGGTCAGGGCGTCTGATGGTGCAGATTATCAGCCTTGCAGTTTATCCCAGGTTAGCTGTGGCTTCTTACACAACTCACCTCCACCAGGTATGGAGTGAATCACTAATACAATTATAAAGTGACTTTTAGTGTCCAGAAAAGCGCAATAAAATCAATGCAATTACTTACAAAAAAAAAAAATCCACACGAGCAAACAGGTGGAAAGAAAAGACTGCTTTTCAACAGGAAGAAACCTGAAGAAGCAGACCCAGAGGAGGCTTTCTGCTGTTCCAGGTCAGATTTGGAGATGAGAGGGACAGAAAGCAACACAACAGACATAAGTCGCTTCACAGCCACAAACATCACCTATTTCATTGTGAACTGCCTGAACCTTCATGAACGAGAAGAATGAGATTTATGACCAAACGACGGTGTTTATAATGAAAATGGCTCGTTCGGCCTCATGGATCAAGGTCGATGAGGAGAGTAACCAAGCCGCTGCTCACAGTGCTGTGCAGAGTGAATTCCTCCATGGATTTGATAGAAATACACTGAAATGTCTGAGCAGGAGCATTTGGTGCATATCAATCAATTCTTTCTTGATGATGGAGGGACGATAAACCGTTTTTTTTTTTTTCTTTTTCTGAGGGGTCATATGAAATATTGGTGTATTTCTGCCTCTCTGCATGTAACCTGAATTATGTGTTGGCTTGAAATGTGGCAAACTTTCAAGCCAAGTGGAACACTATAAAAGTGTGTTGGAGGTGCATTAACCTTTCAACCTGTTTCTCTTTATACACCTGAACTAAAAACCTGCCACCGCCTGTCTGCATGGACCTGTGGAGGTGAAGTCCACAGTCATCCGTTCTCCTGCAATCTGCTGAGATGTGCAGGTTTGACCTCCTTTATGGCGTGCTGTATAAGCTGTACCTGTTAATGTTACTTCCATAGTACAAAGACTTTTTTTTTTTTTTAGAACTTTCTCTTGGCAAAAACAAACTTGTTTGATCATGTTCCTGAAAATATACTTGGAGATAATGATTTACCTCTTTTATTGCATCGGCCACGAAGCGTCTGCATGGTCTCCTTTAAACAGCCTTATCTGAGGAAATAATTACCTCACAGGCTTGCTTTTTCCTGCATGTCTCAAAAAAAACACCTTTTCGTTGCACGTTTCTTATCTAACCGTCCGGGAGGTACAAGCAAGGCATAGTGCAGAAAGGCAGGTACCTCAGGAAAAACTCAATGAAACAATCGCAAATCAAAATAACCTGTTGAGATTAAAAAAAAAAAAAAAAAGAATTGCAAACAAGAACAAACATAAAATTGGAAATAAGAATGGGTGAAAATACATTTTCAACTCAGTTACATGCACACCATCCATGCACAACGAAGAAACTAATGAAACCTACCTGGTGGTTTCTTGATGAGTTGACTGAGTTTTTGTTTCTCGTCATTAAACTGAAGAACACGTTAATCCTCGGGGACTTGAATCCCCTCTTTGACGACCCATCCTGCACTGTGGCAGCTGAGCTGATAACTCTAATGGACTCTTGATTTTTTCAGCACGTTTCTGACCCGACCCATTAAAGGCCACAGGCTGGACTTTGTCTTACCTCATGGTCTAAATATTGAGTTTGGAAGACTTTATATACGGGATCACTGCTGTATTTCATTTAACATTGTGGGTGATTCAACAGTCACTTCTTTGTGTAGAAAGTGCATGAAATCAGGTCTAATATCAAACCTCCACTAAAGAGTTTATCTGCTGCATCATCTTCACATTCCTGGTCCTGAATTCACTCCACTGAAAGTGATCTGAGAGTTTCCATCGACATTATGATGGCTGCAGACTCCGGTCTCCACACAGTCCTGGTCCAACTGGACTTCTCTGCATTGATACTGTATCACTCTGTGCTGGTTGAAGTTTTGATGTGGTGATCAACAATGTTATGTCAAATGTGTCAAAAATGCTTTGTGGAGTTTCTCAAGGTTCTGTATTTGGCCCTCTTCTCCTCTTATTATACCTGATGCCTCTTGGTCAGCTGATTCATGGTCTTAAAAATGTGGCTTATCATTTTTATGCTGATGACTTACAGCTGTATCGTTCTTCTGATGATTCAGAGTTTCACTTTGGAGCTCTGCTTTTGGAATGTGTGTCATACAGACCGAACAAGACTGGCTCTCCTCAAACTACCTGCAACAAACCTGAAACCTTGATCCCTACCCCTGATAAGATCCTGCTGATTACAACCAGTCTTGGTGCTTAGGGTTCATCTGTTTAACCCAGGCTCAGAAATCTCGGGGTCACCTGACCAAAAACTGTTTATATCAGCTGAGAAATCTCTCAAAGGTCAGAGGAGTGTTGCCAGTCTGACCTTGAACTGACCATTCCTGCTTTTATTTCATCACATATTGATTACTATAATTCTCTTTTTACTGGTTTTAAGACAACTGTCCTAAACAAATTCTAAACCTTTCAAAGCTCGCCTCCTGGCAGGTCAGTCCAGAACACCCCACATTACCCTTGTTCTGTCTAGTCTTCACTGGCTTCCTGTCAAGTCTTGGATTGACTTTAAATCTCAGTCCTGACTCCGAGCACTGCATGGTGAAGCCCCCCCACGGTGAGGCCCCCCAGTACATTATGCCCCTATTCCTCACAGAGAACCTTTCAATCTTCAGACCAGAAACTAATAAAGGTCCCAAAGTCACAGTTTAAAAGCGAGGAGACGGATCCTTTCAGGCTGTATGTATCTTTGTGTCTTTTACTTTGTTTACAGCAGTTTGTGATTTTATATGTGAAAAGCGCTCTATGAATAAACTTTATTCACTTACTCAGTAGTCACGGATTCAACACTTTCAAAACTTTTCAAACAGATCTTGGTTTGAGACGGTTTGGAAGTAAAAGATGCACAGAATTTGATGGAGGCTCTTATTGTGAAATATGAACGGCTTTGTTAAATATGTCTCGATCAATCGCCAACGTTCTGACCGGTGGAGGAGAGCTGTGAAAGTTGTGAGAGCTGGACGTGGAGGAGCGCCACATCTTTCTCATCATGTGAAGAGAGTTTCTGAGTCATGTACTGCCTCATGGTGCCGAGCCACATGTTCAAGATAATTCTACATTTTAATTCATTTATGCTACTTTGATTGCATTTGATTAGTTTATGACCTTTTCATTTGATATTAACCCAGCTGGATGGAATCCAGTGGTGCTTCTGTTTCTGGTTTTCCTCCTTTCTGTGTCTAATTTGCATGTTCTCTCTGTGCTTTCAGTGGAGTCGGGGACCCGGTCTGAGTCCTGATGACGGTGGAGGTTGGAGAATCAGTCTGTCACAGTATAAATCTGTTTCCCGTTAAACTTTTATGATCCGTCGACAATCGATATCTGGCCTGAATTGGGTGATTCCAGGTTACTTATTTTCTGAATCGTTCCCTTCGAGTCAGGTTTGCTGATATGAAAGCTCTCAGCTCAGCGTAACAGACCGGCGTTAACGGAGGAGGCGTCAAAACCTCTCGCCTCCTGCTGAGGTGGTAGTTTATTACGGCGAGCATGAATGAATTGACGCAGGTTAGAAACATGCTGACTGGTGCAGACTCTGGACAGGTTATCAGCTGGACTGATAAAACGCTCTTATGTAAATGCTGTCAGCGCGCTGCGATGCTCCCATAAGGCTCAAACAAACATTATTATAGAATGATTCAAATGGATATCTGGAAGGTTCAGGTTTTATAGATGAGGTTGAATGAATTTTCCCATCTTTTGCATGGAAAAGTTCACCTTTTGTAAACTGAGCATTTAAGTTCAGTCACGAGGTCAGTGTTCCCGTATTTAAATGAGTGATTAGATTACTGACAGGAAATCATTTCACTCTGACAGTCCATTAAAAACTCCCTGAACATCATGAAGACAGATTGGACAGTACGGCTACATAAGACTCTGTACATGTTGAACCAAAAGTTCTCCTGCTTCCTGATGAATAAAAGTTTAACTGGAGCCTAAAATTACCATTTTTTTTAGGAAGTACACCCATTTTACCTCCTGAACTCTGCAAAGGCCCCGTTTATATGACAACATTTCCAAGTGAACATGCTGAACTTTAAGTGCATTTTGGTTCTGAACTTCTGCTACTGGTATGGCATGCCAACTATGTCAGTTTCAGTGTTTCTACCATTTTATTCTAAAAAGTCAGCATAAAGAGACGTCACACTGTGTTCCCTGGAAAAGAGAATTTAAGGAAGGTGGATTCAGAGTAGTTATGCAAAGACAAGTGGAGAGGCCTCAAAGGGTCAAAGGTGAGGGCTTATCAAGCATGTACGCATGTGTGTGGATGTGTGTGTGTGGTTGTCTGTGAAACATCGCCTGGATTTGATTTTCATTATTGATCAGAGACTGGACAGAACCGGACAACAGAACCGCTGGCGTCTGGGTGAGTGTCCAGAGCTGGGAGGTCCGCTACATAACACACACACACACACACACACACACACAGAACATCAGACTGTTTGAACCTCGATTTGAAGGCGACAGATCCAGCCTGAATCTGATTCACCGGCTGAAATTCACACTTTCTGATCAACACACTTTCCCCTGAAAGTCACTTTATTCAAACAAAGACAAACAAGAAAAACAACCATGAGTTGGATAGAGAGATGAGAACTGAATTCTGAATATTGAACAAATGAAAGAGATTTTTCTTCATGACTCAGGGAAAAAGTGACTTTTTTTTCTCTCATTTACTTCATTGATACTGCTTATAACTGTTTGCTGGTTTTGGCAGGCAAGTAGAGAAAACACTGATACCTGATCTGAGTGTTTAGCCCTGTTAACGGTCATGAGAAAACATAAACCTTTTGTTGCGTTTTGGGATCTATTTCCTCGGCGACAGTTCTCAGAGCCACTGAAAACACAACTTCGTAAAAACGTTCGAGTTCTGTCTCTGTGTCAGCGGAAACACTGCTAATAAGCACCATGGCTGTTAACAGATGTTCTGCAGATGCATGACTAGATGGACAATAAGAACAATGCATTTCCATTTTAAATGTTTATGGCATACTGTGTGTGTGTGTGTGTTTTCATGGCAGAGACAACCAACAGCTCCTACTAGTGGCTGTACAGGAGAACTGCGTTGTTTTCACAACATGTAAATGTGAAACTTCTGAGGATGAAGGAATTCTTATTGTCAAAGATGTCGGTGAGTTATTAACTGGTAAAATCCCACCAGAACCATCCGCCCTGTTCGGAGCGTTGAATTTTAACTCCTCACGCCGCCTCGTCGTGGAGGAAACGTCACAGAACATCTCATTACCGACACGTCGCAGGAAGGACAAACGGACAGATTTAATAGATGATGGTTTTCACACCGAGGCGTTACAAAAATGAGAAAAACAATCCAAAGTTCAGACAGGAGAGGAAAAAAAATGTGAAAACAGAACAAAGTATGATAGAAGAGCCATAAAGAAGAGGCGAAGTCGGTTCGACAGAGAGAGTGAACAAGTGTCACGATAACAGACAGAAAGTCAGACTTTTAAAGAGGAGCTTTCAGAGCCTCTGGCAGAGGTGAGAACAGAGAGAAACACACCTTTTTTTTTTTTACCTTAATATACTAACCCATTGGTCTGGTGAATTGATTTATGAGAAAGTGACCAAATTTGATTCTCAAAATATATCAGACTAGAAATT